>NW_025538016.1:13-24217 GCF_020615455.1 Coregonus clupeaformis | reverse complement strand
AGGAGTGGCAGGTACAAAAGTATGTATAGCCACAGTAAAACAAGTCCTATATCGACATAACCTGAAAGGCTGCTCAGCAAGAAGAAGCCATCACTCCAAAACCGCCATAAAAAAGCCAGACTACGTTTGCAACTTCTGCACATGGGGACAAAGATCAGATTTTTTGAGAAATGTCGATCTGATGAAACAAAAATAGAACTGTTAGGCCATAATCACCATTGTTAATGCTTTTGGAGGAAAGGGGGTTGCTTTTGCAATAAAAGAACACCATCCCAAACGTGAAGCACCAGGTGGCAGCATCATGCTGTGGGGTGCTTTGCTGCAGGAGGGACGGGTGCACTTCACAAAATAGATGGCATCATGAGGAAGGAAAATTATGTGGATCTATTGAAGCAGATCTCAAGACATCAGTATTGACAGTACTAATTGAGTGTATGTAAACTTCTACCCACTTGAAATGTGATGAAAGAAATAAAAGCTGAAAGAAATAATTCTCTCACTATTATTCTGACATTTCAAATTCTTAAATTAAAGTGGTGATCCTAACTTGACCTAAAACAGGGAATTTTTACTAGGATTAAAATGTCGAATTGTGAAAACTTGAGTTTAAATGTATTTGGCTAAGGTGTATATACAGTGGGCAGAACAAGTAATTGATACACTGCCGATTTGCAGGTTTTCCTACTTACAAAGCATTTAGGAGGTCTGTAATTTTTGATCATAGGTACACTTCAACTGTGAGATGGAATCTAAAACAAAATCCAGAAAATCACATTGTATGGTTTTTTAAGTAATTAATTTGCATTTTATTGCATGACATAAGTATTTGATACATCAGAAAAGCAGAACTTAATATTTGGTACAGAAACCTTTGCAATTACAGAGATCATACGTTTCCTGTAGGTCTTGACCAGGTTTGCACCCACTGCAGCAGGGATTTTTGGCCCACTCCTCCATACAGACCTTCTCCAGATCCTTCAGGTTTTCAAGCTGTCAGCTAAGCAATACGGACTTTCAGCTCCCTCCAAGATGTCTTTATTGTGTGTTCAGGCCTGAGACTGGATAGCTACCCAGGACCTTGAGATGCTTCTCTACGGAGCCACTCCTTAGTTGCCCTGGCTGTGTGTTTCGGGTCGCTGTCATGCTGGAAGACCCAGCCACGACTCCATCTTCACAGTTTCCTTACTGAGGGAAGGAGGTTGTTGGGCCAAGATCTTCAAGGACATGGCCCCATCCATCCTCCCCCTCAATACGGTGCAGTCATCCTGTCCCCTTTGCAGAAAAAAGCATCCCCAAAGAATGATGTTTCCACCCTCCATGCTTCAGGGTTGGGATGTAGTGTTCTTGGGGTTGTACTCATCCTTCTTCTTCCTCCAAACACGCAAGTGGAGTTTAGACCAAAAACTCTATTTATGTCTCATCAGACCACATGACCTTCTCCCATTCCTCCTCTGATCATCCAGATGGTCATTGGCAAACTTCAGACGGGCCTGACATGCGCTGGTTTGAGCAGGGGAATCTAAGGAGGCGCTGCAGATTTTAATCCATGACGGCGTAGTGAGTTAATAATGGTTTCGAGACTGTGGTCCCAGCTCTCTTCAGGTCATTGACCAGGTCCTGCCGTGTAGTTCTGGGCTGATCCTTCACCTTTCCTCATGATCATTGATGCCCCACGAGGTGAGATCTTTGCATGGAGTCCCAGACAGAGTTATTTGACCGTCATCTGAACTTCTTCCATTTTCTAATAATTGCGCCAACAGTTGTTGCCTTCACCAAGTTGCTTGCTCATTGTCCTGTAGCCCATCCCAGCCTTGTGGCTATTCACAATTGTATCCCTGATACCATTGTGGAGAGAGGTTGGAGTCTGTTTGATTGAGTGTGGACAGGCCTTTTATACAGGTAACGAGTCTAAACAGGTAGCAATACAGGTAATGAACAGGAGGGTTTTAAAGAAAAACTAACAGGTTCAGGAGTGCCGGAATTTTTTACTGGTTGGTAGGTGATCAAATATTTTATGTCATAAAATAAAATGCTAATTAATTACTTAAAATCATACAATGTGATTTTCTGATTTTTGTTTTAGATTCCGTCTTCACAGTTTAAGTGTACCTATGATAAAAATTACAGACCTCTACATGCTTTGTAAGTAGGAAAACCTGCAAAATCGGCGGTATCAAAATACTTGTTCTCCCACTGTATATACATCTATACCAGTCAAAAGTTTGGAAACACCTACTCATTCAAGGGTTTTTCTTTATTTTTCCTATATTTTCTACATTGTAGAATAATAGTGGAAGACATCAAAACTATGATATAACACATATGGAATCATGTAAACACCAAAAAGTGTGAAAAACAAAAAAATATGTTTTACATTTTAAGATTCTTCAAAGTTGCCACCCTTTGCCTTGATGACAGCTTTGCAACACTGACCTAGCCAGTCTCCAGACCAATCCCATAGAACATCTTTGGAGGGAAGGAAGGTTCGAAAGGCCAAACGCCTCGAAACCTTAATGAATTGGAGAAGATCTGCAAAGAGGAGTGGACAAAATCCCTCCTGAGATGTGTGCAAACCTGGTGGCCAACTACAAGAAACGCCTGACCTCTGTGATTACAACAAGGGTTTTGCCACCAAAAGTACTAAGTCATGTTTTTGCAGAGGGGTCAAATACTTATTTCCCTCATTAAAATGCAAATCAATTTAAAACAATTTTTGACATGCTTATTTCTGGATTTTTTTTGTTGTTATTCTGTCTCACTGTTCAAATAAACCTACCATTAAAATTATAGACTGATTCATTTCTTTTGTCAGTGGGGCAAAAATGACAAAATCAGCAGGGATCAAATACTTTTTTCCCTCACTGTATTTACTTGCCTGGCTACCCAGATTCCTTACTCTGGCCAAACGCCACGCCACACCCCCAGACGTTAGTTTCTACCTCTCCCCAACCCTTCACCGAATGCGAACACATTCAGGGCCGCCTGATTAGTCCAGAAACCGATGGTTGGACAAGAGCCAAAAGAAACGTGGTACCCGGTTTGAAAATGTTGGTGCCAGGAGACTCCATCCAATCACTGATGACCTGACAACACTCTTGTGCCCCTCGTCACCACAAACTACTTTAAATAATCGCACTCTCAGACTGAAGTATGTATGCTTAACGACAGAGCAGTGGAAGAATAAGTGTGTTACATCAGGCTAGCTATCTACTGAACTGACTGTCACCTTACAGTTTTTTACAACTTATTTTGGCACTAATTTCAGAACCTTGATCGCCATTTTTCAAAACTCTAGACAAAACTCACAACCAATGATCAAAATGCAAATTTTTCAAAAACTCTAACACTTTTTTCAATTGCTTGAATACACACATATAAAACTAAGATCATTTGTTCATTTAACAAAAGTCACCTGTTCAATATGACACAACTTAACATCAAAGTACTACTATTTCAAAAGGCAATTCTAATATTACATTTCAGATACAGTGCGTCTATTCACTTCATTACAATTATCCAACTATTTAATTGAGCAACTGCTCAAAATGATAAGTAACTGCTTACATTACTTTAATGCATAGTTGTATGGAAACAGACAAACAATATTCCATGTTTAGATCATGAAAGTTTCAAAGTAACGAGATTCATTGTCACCAATTAGCTGGAGCATGAACCACCAGATTATCTAAGGATGTAATGAGCCATCATCATTCTTTATCAGACACCGCTTTGCGGGTCCCCAGGTAAATCTTCCTTGATGAGCTCGATCAGGCTCGTAGAGCCGATGGCGTGACCTATGTCATTGTGTGGATTATGTCAGGCTCCACCATACTAATATGGTGCAAGCATGGTTTCAGGCCCATGCACAACCCACCACTCCCATGACACTCCCCATACTCTCCTTTCCTTAACCCGATTGAGGAATTTTTCTCCGCATGGGAGATGGAAGGTTTATGATAGGCGCCCTCATGAACAAGTCACTTTTCCAGGCCATGATTGACGAATGCAATGACGCCACAGCAGACCAAAGTGTCAGGCCTGGATTCGCCTTTGCTCCGAATGTTTTTTCCAAGATGTTTACTAATGAAAACATCCATTGTGATGTAGATGAGAACCGTGTAGCCAAAACCACAAGACAGAGTTGATGAAAATGAAGTATTATAATCACTTCTATGTTTTGCTTTTTACAGTACAAGCAAGCAAAGTTGAGGAACACTGGCATTTGATGTTTTACAGTACTGTATTGTTTTTCATCAATATATTTCAGATTTTGTTCAATGATTCCACTGTGTCTGTAGTATTCTCTCACTACTGCAAGTACTTTTACAGGGATGTATTTACATAAAGTACCATAATGAAACATGTATCACCTATTTTGTACTAAAATATTTAATGATCGCAGATTTAACAATGACACAGTGAAACTATCGGTTGCTTGTGTGTGGGGTGATCTAAATTAACGTTATTGGTATTTCACAATAAATTTGTTTTTTGAACCAATGATTGTGAAAGTGCAAGATTTCTTTAAAGATATGAATGCACAATGCAATGTTTTGAACATTGATTGGTATTGTTACAAGGATGACCGTTGTTTTGTGTCTAGATTTTTGAAAATGATCAACAAGGTTCTGAAATTAGTGCCAGCTATTGTAAAAACAATGTAATCCCAGACCCAGAGAGGGGGATGGGGAGGTGGAAAGGAAATACAGAGAGAGAGAGGGTGGGGTAAGGGAGTAGAGAATATGGGGTAAGGGGAGAGAATATGGGGTAAGGGGAGAGAGAAAAAGTTTACAGAGAGAATGACAAAAAGAGAGGGAGAAAAAGGGAGAAATAGAGAAAAGAGAAAGAAGCAGAAGTGAAAAGGCAGGAGCAGAACAGAGTTATAAATGTGAAGAGAAAAAGCTCATTAATATTATCTTAGTTAATATTATGCTAAAAAACCAACTGCAAGAGTATGAAGGCCATGGTCACCTGAACACCAACTGCACCACTGGCTCCGCAGTCATCATAATGTCTCAGGAGCGCGTGGCTGCAGAAGATCCTATATGGCCAGCAACACTCTTGGCCGGCGGTCTGCAGTGGGGCAGAAGAAGCGGTCATGAACCAGCTGAAAACATTGATGAAGAAGAGCAACATTAAACCCACAGACCTGTAGACGAGTTGCCAGTGAGGAGGAGGTTAGGCACAAAAGTTATGCAAAAACAACCATGCCTGCCTTCACCAACACAGACACAAATTGAGCATAACAAACATTAGGAATACCTTGCACTTCTGCTACAGGTCGCTGCCCACAGGGATGTTACCTACATGTTGATCTGCAATGCTTCCCACAGTTGTGTCAAGTTGTCTGGATATCCTTTGGGTGTGGTGGATCATTCTTGATACACACCGGAAACCGTTGCGAAAACCGAGCAGCGCAGTTCTCGACACAAACCGTGCACCTAAAACCACTACCATACCCCCGTCTCAAAGGCACTTATCTTTTTTGTCTTGCCCATTCACTGTCTGGATGGCACGCAGACACAATCCATGTCTCAATTGTCTCAATGCTTAAAAAATCTTTATTTTACCCGTCTCCTCCTCTCTTCATCTACACCTGGGATTGAAATGATTTAACAAGTGACATCAACAAGGGACCATAGATTTCACCTTGATTCACCCGGTCGTCTATGTCATGGAAAGAGCAGGTGTTGATAATGTATGGTGCAGGTGTTTTCAGAAAGTATTCAAACCACTTGACTTTTTTCCACATTTTGTTGTGTTACAAAGTGGGATTAAAATATGCTTTTATGTTGACTGCGTTTGCTTTTGTGGGTGGCAATGTGTGCTGTTTTAACGATTAACCTTGGCCTCTAGGGTCCTAAGATCCGGGGACGGGGTGGTGGCGTCGATCACTGGGATGACAACTCCAATCTTTGGGATGGGGGGAGGGGCTTTAGCGGGGGAAATAGTAGTGGAGAACAATTGGAGGGGTTACTTAGGGGCAGCAATGCAAATATCATGGTACAGCTATATGGACACTCAATCACTAGTGGTACTTTTTTATTGGTACATTTACAAACATATATTATGATAAATATATTTGAAACTTGTATCTCATTATGGTAAGTGGTGAAATAAGTATAGCAGAATATAACTTTGTAATGGCTTAGCAGATACAATAACAAAAGAAGAACAATATTTACATGGATCAAAGAGAAGGAATATAATATCTATTGTTTACAGTGGAAACTCATTCAACAATTACCTAGATGGAAGTTGTAGGAAAAGGACTGGGGGTGAAATATACTTCTCCCATGGGCAAAGAAACTCAAAAGGGGTGATGATATTAATTAACAGTAATTTTGATCCGAATGTGCAAATTGTCCAACACAGGTAGATGGATAATTTTAAACATGTAATTGGATTGCTTTACATTATTCCAGAGCGACTTACAAATTGGTGCATTCAACTTAGGATAAGCCAGTGGGACAAACCACATCTTGACCACAGTAAGTACACTTCTTCAAACAAGCAGCTGTGAGCAAAGTCAGTGCAATCAGGGACATCTACATCTCAATCACAATAAGTACATTTAATTAAACAAGTCAGTGCTTAGCAGGTGAAATAAGTCAGGTGTTAGTTTAGACAAAAGATAGTGGTAGTAAAGGGAGTAGAAGGATTACCATTATGCTATTCCAGGTATTCCTAAAAGAGGTAGGGTTTTAAGTGGTCTCCGGAAGGTGGTCAGTGACTCCGCTGTCCCTAGCACCGTGGGGGAACTTGTTCCACCATTGGGGTGCCAGAGCAACGAATAGCTTTGACTGGGCTGAGCTGGGAACTGTAAGCTTCCGTAGAGAGGTAGGGGGCTAGCAGGCCAGAGGTGGATGAACGTAGTGCCCCCTGCTTAGGTGTGTAGGGTCTGGATCAGAGCCTGAAGGTAAGGAGGTGCTGTTCTGGCAGCTCAGAGGCAAGCACTTGGTTTGTAGTAGATGCGAAGCTTCAACTGAAAGCCAGTGGAGTGTGCGTAGAGCGGTCAGGGAGAACTTGGGGAAGGTTGAACCCAGACGGGAAGGCAAGCGTGCTCTGGATAAGTTGCAGGGGTTTAATGGCACAGGCAGGGAGCCCAGTCAACAGCGAGCTGTGCAGTAATCCAGGACGGACATGACAAGTGCCTGGGATTAGACCTGTGCCGCTTTCTTTTGTGAGGTAGGGTCGTGATTTGCAAGTAATGTTGTAGAGCATGAACCTGCAGATCGGGTCACGCTTTGATGTTAGCAGAGAATGACAGGGTGTTGTCCAGGGTCACGCAAGCGTTCTTTGTGCACTCTGGGAGGAGGACACAATGGAAGTTGTCAACCGTGATGGCGATGATCATGGAGCCGTGGCAGTCCTTCCGCGGGAGGAAGAGCAGCTCTGTCTTGCCGAGGTTCAGCTTGAGGTGGTGATCCAATATCCACACCGATATGTCTGCTGTGGACATGCAGAGATGCGATTCGGCCACCTGGTTATCAGGAAGGGGGAAAGGAGAAAATTAATTGTGTGTCGTGCCTGGGCGTAGGCAATGATAGGAGAGACCATGTGAGGATATGACAGAGCTAAGTGACTTGGTGTATAGAGAGAATAGGAGAGGGCCTAGAACTGAGTCCTGGGGGACACCAGCGGGTGAGAGCACGTGGAGCGGAGACAGATTCTCGCCACGCCACCTGGTAGGGAGCGACCTGTCAGTAGGACGCAATCTAAGAATGAGCAGCGCTGAGATGCCCTCAACTCGGAGAGGGGTGGGAGAGAGGAGGATCTGATGGTTCACAGTATCAAAGGCAGCAGATAGGTCCAGAATGATAAGAGCAGAGGAGAGAGAGTGCAGCTTTGTGGAAGTGCGGAGTCACCTCCGCGACACAGAGAAGAGCAGAATTTAGTTGAATGGTCCCAATCTTGAACCTGACTGGTTAGGATCAAGAAGGTCATTCTGAGAGAGATAGCAGGAGAGTTGGCTAGAGACGGCATGCTCAAGAGTTTTAGAGAGAAAAGAAAGAAGGGATACTGGTCTGTAGTTGTTGACATCGGAGGGTTTGAGTGTAGGTTTTGAGGAGGGGTGCAACTCTCACTCTCTCTTGAAGACGGAAGGGACATAGCGGTTATCAAGATGGAGTTGGATGAGCGAGGTGAGTGTAAGGGAGAAGGTCCTCCTGGAAATGGTCTGGAGAAGAGAGGAGGGGATAGGGTCAAGCGGGCAGGTTGTTGGGCGGCCGGCCATCACAAGTCGCAAAGATTTCATCTGGAGAGAGAGGGGAGAAAGAAGTCAAAGCATAGGGTAGGGCAGTGAGAGTAGGACCAGCAGTGTCATTTGCAACTTAATAAATGAGGATTGGATGTCATTAACCTTTTTTTTTAAAAATGGTTGACGAAGTCATCCACAGAGAGGGAAGAGGAAGGGGTAGGAGAGAGGGGGATTCAGCAGGGAGGAGAAGATGGCAAAGAGCTTCCGTAGGGTTAGAGGAGGGCTTGACATTTAGAGTGGTAGAAAGTGACTTTACAGCAGAAACAGGGGGAAGAAAAAGTAGAGAGGAGGGAGGAAAATATGACAGGTCCGCAGGGGAGTCTAGTTTTCCTCCATTTCCGCTGGCTGCCTCGAGCCCCGTCTGTGAGCAGTAGGAGTAGCAGCGTGTTTCTCTGGTAATCCATGTGTTATTGGACCATAAACAGATATGGCACTATTAACCTACGAGACCAAATAATGACGGTCCACGCTTCTTTGACAATATATATAATAAATTATCAACCCTGCAAGCAATACAAGACTCTATTATTATGGTGGGAGATTATAATACTGTTTTGAGTGAATGGACCAGAAAAGAAACCACATACAAACTATCACCCTCATGCTCTTAAGGAAATCATGAAATGTCATGGACACATTAGAACTAGTGGATATATATGAATGCTTTAAATATCCCGACCTAGTGAGATATACATGGCGGAGACTCACAAGCTTTAGTCGGCTTTGACTTCTTTCTTATGTTATTCTCGTGGCACCAAAAAGCTTAAAAGTGTGATGGGGACAGAATGGCGGCTCGACCATCATATAATTGGCATATACATTACTCTCACTGAATTTCACGTGGGTGAGGATATTGGAAATGTAATCAAAGCCTATTGGATGATAACTTGTTTTTAACCAGGACAGAGGAATTTATAACTGACTTTTTTCTGACATAACATTGTCACGCCCCCGGGTCTGGGGACTCTTATATGCTGAGCCAGGGTGTGGATTTTTTTATGTTTTTGTTTTCTATATGTTTTTGTTTCTAGATCGTGGTGATCTTAGGTAGAGCTCCCAATCAGAGACAGCTGTTGCCTCTGGATTGGGGACCATACTTAGGCAGCCTTGTGGCATATGTGTTAGGTTGTAGAGATCTTTGTTGGGTAAGGTTTTGTGTATAACCTAGGACTTCGTTATCGCTTGGTTTATTGTTTTTGTTTGTGTACACTAATAAAGAATGTACCTTAATCACGCCGGCGCCTTGGTCCGCTTCATCTGTCGACGATCGCGACAGAAGATCCCACCAAAGGAGGACCAAGCAGCGTGCCCAGGAACGGACAGCCTGAACTTGGGAGGAGATCCTGGACGGGGAAGGGATCCTGGACTTGGGGAAGAGATCCAGGCCGAATGGATCGCCGTCCTTGGGAGGAGACTGTGGAGACGCGCTACAGAGAGCGAGCAGCGGCAACGCAGAGGGTACCGAACCGAGGAGGGAACCCGAGAGACAGCCCCAAGAAAACATTTTGGGGGGCTAAAAGGGTGGTTGGCGGAGCCCAGAGTTAGAGTCAGAGCCAACTCCCCGTGATCAGGTGAAGCAGTGAGACTGGGCAGGCTCGTAAGCAGAGGCGGGACCTGTGCCGCGCATGAAGGCACAGTCCTGTACGCCCTAGTGCTAGCACCACGCACGTGTCGTGCAAGGTGGGCATGCAGCCAGGACGGAGAGTTGTGGCTAACGCCGTGGCCTCCCAGTACCCTCCTCGGTCCCGCGGATATCCTGCGCCAGTGCCACGTGCTGTGGAAGCGCCAGCACGAAAGAGCACAGCTCTGTACGTCCTGTGCTGATGCCTCACACATATTGTGTGGAAGATGGGCATTCAGCTAGGACGGGGGGTCCAGCTCACCGGGCTCCAGACCTCCAGTCCGCCCCCCACAGACCGGCCCGGCTCGCCTCCGGCTCCCCGCACCAAGCCAATGGTGCGTGTTCCCAGTCCAGCCAGGCTCCGCTTTCCTGCTCCCCGCACCCAGCCGTGGTGCGCTGGGCCCGACAGTCCCGGCTGGCCTGTTTGTCCCGCACCGCCGCCGGCAAAGTGGTGCGCGGCCAGCCAGCGCCGTCCGGGGCTGCCCTGTCCCTCGCACCGGGGCCAGTGGTGCGCGCTCAGCCTTGGGCCGTCCTGCTCCCACTAGCCAGTGTTGCGCTGCCAGCCAGCCCGTCCGGCCCGTTTCTGTTCCCCGCGACCAAGCCAGTGGTGCGCGCCGCCAGGCCCGGTCCGGGCCGCTCCTGCTCCCCCGCACCGAGCCTGTGTGTGCGGCCGCCGCTCCGTCCGGCCCGCTTCTGGTCCCCGCACCGGGGCCAGTGGTGCGCACGGCCGCCGGCCCGGTCCGGCCTCGGGCCCCTGCCCCCGCCACCGGGCCAGTGGTGCACGCCGCCAGTCCGGCACCGGCCGCTGCTCCACCCCGAGCCAGGGCAATCCGCTCCCACCGGGGTGTTCAGTCCAGCCCCCCCCAGCGGGACCACACCAGGGGCGCAACGGGGGTAGAGAGAGAGTGGAGGACACCCGAGCCCCACCCTGTTGGGTTGGTGTGGCGCGGAAGCAGTCCGCGCCTGGCTCTGGGGACTCTTATATGCTGAGCCAGGTGTGGATTTTCTATGTTTTGTTTTCTATGTTTTTCTTTCTAGATCGTGTTGGATCTATGTTGGCCGAGGCAGCCCAAACAGAGACAGCTGTAGCTCAGTTGTCTCTGGACAAAATTGGGACCAACTTAGGCAGCCTTGTGGTATGTTAGGTTGTGGGATCTTGTTCCGGAAGGTTTTTGTAGAACCTAGGACTTCACGTATCGTTTGGTTTATTGTTTTGGTTCGGGTGTGTACACTAATAAAGAATGTACGCTTATCACGCTTGCGCCTGGTCCGCTTCATCTGTCGACGTCATCGTGACAAACATAGGTACAGCAAATTCCCTTATTGTACGGGACACTTTAAATGTCCTTAGAGCCAGCAATTCGGTACTCATAGGAAGTAAAAGCAATTTAGGTTAAAAGAGTCCATACCAACAAAGGAAATAGAGGGTCTAACATAACAGATAGATACATAAAAACTGTAACATAGAGGCTCAGAATAAATTAGAGGAAAAACAAAAAGAAATGGAGAAACTTATTCAAGAAAGATCAAGTGTAATATATTATAAAAATAAAGCAAACTGGATCAAACATTGGGGAAAATGCACCAAATTCAACATAGAAATGCTACCAAAAAGAATTTACTGAAACTGGTCACAAATGACGGAGTCACCCATGATTCACCAAATTATATTTTGAAGGAGGAAACAAAGTACTTTAAGCATATGTTTTCATTTCAGTCACCTCCATCTCCTCTAACTGAAGCTAATTGTAGGGATTTTTTTCTATTGATAAATGTAAAATTAACAGCCATACAGAAAGACTGCTATGAAGGTGAAATTACAGAGGAGGAATTCTGGATGCAATGAAAGACTTTTAGTCCGGAAAACTCCAGGTTGGATGGCATTTTTTTGTTTTTTATTTTATTTAACCTTTTATTTAACCAGGTAAGCTAGTTGAGAACAAGTTCATTTACAACTGCGTACCGCCAAGATAAAGCAAAAGCAGTGTGATAAAAACAACAACACAGAGTTAACATATGGGGTAAAAACGAAACACAAAGTCAAAAAAATACAAACAGAAAATATATATACAGTGTGTGCAAATGTAGCAAGTGTTATGGAGGTAAGGACAATAAATAGACCATAGTGCAAAATAATTACAATTAGTATTAACACTGGAACGATAGATGTGCAAGAGATGATGTGCAAATAGAGATACTGGGGGTGCAAACCAAATAAATAACAATATGGGGATGAGGTAGTTGGGTGGGCTAATTTGCAGATGGGCTGTGTACAGTTGCAGTGGATCGGCAATCGTGCTCTGGACAAACTGATGCTTAAAGTTAGTGAGGGAGATAAGAGTCTCCAGCTTCAGAGATTTTTTGCAGTTCGCTCCCAGTCATTGGCAGCAGAGAACTGGAAGGAATGGCGGTCTCAAAGGAGGTGTTGGGTTTGGGGATGACCACTTGAGATATACCTGCTGGAGCATATACTACGTGGTGGGTGTTGCTATGGTGACCAATGAGCTAAGATAAGCCTGGGTATTTGCCTAGCAGTGATTTATAGATGGCCTGGAGCCAGTGGGTTTGGCTTACGTAATATGGAGTGAGGACCAGTCAACAAGAGCGTACAGTGTCACAGTGGTGGGTAGTATATGGGTTTTTGGTGACAAAACGATGTGCACTGTGATAGACTACATCCAATTGGTGGCTGAGTAGAGTGTTTGAGGCTATTTTGTAAACGACATCGCCGAAGTCAAGCGGTCGGTAGGATAGTCAGTTTTACGAGGGCATGTTTGGCAGCATGGAGTGAAGGAGGCTTTGTTGTCAGAAATAGGAAGCCGATTTGAGATGTAACCTTGGATTGGAGATGCTTAATGTGAGTCTGAAGGAGAGTTTACAGTCTAACCAGACACCTAGTATTTGTGGTTGTCCACATACTTCTAGGTCAGACCCGCCGAGTAATGTATTCTAGTCGGGTGGGTGGGTGCTAGCAGTGTTCGATTGAAGAGCATGCATTTAGTTTTACTTGTGTTTAAGAGAATTTGAGGGGCTAGTGGAAGGAGTGTTGTATGGCATTAAAGCCCGCTTTGGAGGTTTGTTAACACAGTGTCCAATGAAGGGCCAGATGTATACAAAATGGTGTCGGTCTTTTATAGAGGTGGATCTGTAGAATCACCAGCAGCAGTGAGCTACATCATTGATATACACAGAGAAAAGAGTTGGCTCTACTAACTGAACCCCTGTGGCACCCCATAGAGACTGCAATAGGTCCAGACAACAGGCCCTCCGATTTGACACACATTGAACTCTATCTGAGAAGTAGCTGGTGAACCAGGCGAGGGCAGTCATTTGAGAAACCAAGGCTATTTAGTCTGCCAATAAGAATGCGGTGGTTGACAGAGTAGAAAGCCTTGGCCAGGTCGAAAGACGGCTGCACAGTACTGTCTATTATCGATCGCGGTTATACTATCGTTTAGGACCTTGGAGTGTGGCTGAGGTGCACCCCATGACCAGCTCGAAACCGGATTGTGCAAGTAGCAGAGAAGGTACGGTGTTATTTGAAATGGTCAGTGATCTGTTTGTTAACTTGTCCTTCAAAAACTTTCGAAAGGCAGGGCAGGGATGGATATAGGTCTGTGACAGTTTGGGATCTGAGTGTCACCCCTTTGAAAAAGGGGATGACCGCACAGCTTTCCAATCTCTGGTGACGCGACTTACAGAGAGAAGTTGGAACAGGCTGGGTAATAGTGGATGTGACAATTTTGGCTGCTAACTTTAGGAAAGAAAAGGGTCCAGATTGTCTAGCCCAGATGATTTGTAGGGGTCCAGATTTTTGGCAGCTCTTTCCAGAACATCAAAGCTGTCTGAATTAGTGTGAAGGAGAAGCGGGGGGCAGAGCTGGTGGCCAGGGGGTGGTGGTAGCTCCGGTGGAAAGCATGGCCAGCCGGAAGAAAGGCAGTGCTTGTTGAAATTTCTCGATTATTGAAGATTTATCGGTGGTGATAGTGTTTCCTAGCCTCAGTGCAGTGGGCAGCTGGGAGGAGGTGCTCTTATTCTCCATGGACTTTACAGTGTCCCAAAGCTTTTTGGAGTTAGTGCTACAGGATGCACATTTCTGTTTGAAAAAGCTAGCCTTTGCTTTCCTAATTTCCCTGAAAAGTTGCATATCACGGGGGCTATTCGATGCTAATGCAGTACGCCACAGGATGTTTTTGTGCTGGTCAAGGGCAGTCAGGTGTGAGGAGAACCAGGGGCTATATCTGTTCTTAGTTCTGATTTTTTTTAATGGGGCATGCTTATTTAAGATTGGAGAGGAAAGCACTTTGTAAAGAACAACCAGGCATCCTCTACTGACAGAATGAGATCGATATCCATCCAGGATACCTTTGGCCAGGTCAATGATAGGGAAGGCCTGCTCGCTGGAAGTGTTTTAGGGAGCGTTTTGACAGTGATGAGGGGTGGTCGCTTGACCGCGGACCCAAGCTACGGACGCAGGCAATAAGGCAGTGATCGCTGGGATCCTGGTTGAGGACAGCGGAGGTGTATTTAGAGGGTGAAGTTACTCTGTGATGATATCTATAAGGGTGCCCATGTTTACGGATTTAGGCTTGTACCTGGTAGGTTCCTTTGATAATTTGTGTGAGACTGAGGGAATCTAATTTGGATTGTAGGATGGCCAGGGTGTTAAGCATAACCCAGTTTAGGTCAACCAAGCAGTACTGAACTTTGAGGATAGGTGGGGGCAATCAATTCCCATATGGTGTCCAGGGCACAGCTGGGGCCTTAGGGGGGTGCTGTAGCAAGCGGCAACAGTGGAGAGACTTATTTCTGGAAAAGGTGGATTTTTAAGAAGTAGGAGCTCAAACTGTTTGGGCACAGACCTGGATAGAAAGTATAGAGCTCTGCAGGCTCTCTCAGCAGATTGCAACTCCACCCCCTTTGGCAGTTCTGACTAGATGGAAAATGTTGTAGTTGGGGATGGACATTTCTGAATTTTTGGTGGCTTTCCAAAAGCCAGGATTCAGACACTGCTAGAACATCAGGGTTGGCAGAGTAAAAAGCCAACGCAGTGGAATAACTCAAACTTAGGGAGGAGGCTTCTGATGTTAACATGCAAAAACCAATGCTTTTACGGTTACAGAAGTCAACAAATGATAGCTCCCGAGGAGTAGGAGAGATACTGGGGGCTGCAGTGTCTGGGTTATCCTCTACATCACCAGAGGAACAGAGGAGGACTAGAATAAGGGCAATACTGCTAAAGGCTTTCAAGAACTGGTCTTCTAGTGCGTTGGGTACAGAGAATAAAGGGGCAGATTTCCGGCGATGTAGAATAGATTCAGGGCATTGTGTACAGACAAGGATATGGAAGGATATGGAGTAGCAGTGGAGGTAAACCTAAGCGTTGGGTAACAATGAAAGAGATAGCATCACTGGAGGCACCGATTGAGCCTGTCTCCGCGTGGAATGGGGGGTGGAACAAAGGAGCTATTTGATGCAGTTTGAGAGGGACTTGGGGCTCTACAGTGAAATTGTATAATAAGAACTAACTCGAACAGCAATGGGCAAGACATTGACATGGGAGAGGGAGGCCATAAAGCAATCACAGGTGTTATTCGGGAGCAGAGCTAAGACAACAACTGGTAATGGCGATGAAAGTTTGGGCTGAGTCCAAACAGATAAACGGTGTCAGGTGCACCTGTAAAGGAAACAGGTCCAGCAGGCATCAGGCTGTGCAGCTGAGTGATCATAAGGTCCAGTGAACATTGATATTTGAGTCCGAGAGCAGATTCGAATTGGTGCTATAGCACAGGCGAGCAGGAAGCACGGCTGTTAAGCTGGCGTGTGCAGCGGGCTGGGGTAGCAGATGGATCTTCGTGGTCGCGAACGGGAAGCCTGTTTAAAACACAGACGACTGCGCCGGCAGACAAGTCAGCGATGGATTGGCGGGGCTCCGGTCGACCCTAGAGTCCCGTCCGGTTGATAGAGGGGGGAGATAGCCGGGAGATGGGCCTGACTCGAGCCAGCTCAAAGCTGAATTAGCCAACAACAACATCCATTTGGTTGCAGCTAGCTAGTTGCGATGATCTAGTGTTAAAGGTCCAGTGATTCAGTGTGATTCCGGCAGAAAAAACTATATGTTCTGGGTCGATAATGTGCTGTGCAGACAGTGCAGACTGGCCGACTACACTAGTCCAGTCTAGAGCTGGCTGGTAGTAGGCAGTGCAGGCCATGGACAATGGTAAAATCTGCTGAACGTGGGTGGTAATAGCAAATAGCTAAGTTAGCTGGCTACCACCGACCGCAGACAGAGAGGTAGATAGCCGGGATATGGGCTCTAGCTCAAGCGCCAGCTCAAGGCTAACTGGTGCTTGCCCCGGGCGGCAGTGGTGAACAGCCAACAGCAACATCCATTCGGCTGCGCGCTAGCTAGCTGCCATCCGGTGTTAATGTCCAGTGATTCAGTTATTCCGGCAGAAAATCCGATGTTCTGGGGTGAAAAAACTCTAACGGGTGGCTAGCACAGCAAGTAGCTAGTTATCTGGGCTAGCTAGTTTCAACTGGAGATTCTAGATAAAAGGTTCAGTCGATAATAGAATCTGCTCCACATTAGAGTGAGGGGGTTGGCAGGAAAGTATATTTAGAGGAAGGATGAAAAGTGTGATAGGGAAATATGTGATTTTTTTTTTTTAATGGTATTTACACGGACACGCAAGAGTACACGACCGCACTGTACCCATTTGACATTTGGCATACCAGCTGAGGTATACCAAACAATTTTTTATATAGTCAGAAGGACCGTTATTAGTTTGTTTTAACCACTCCTGTGTAAATGGTAGATTATCAGACACTCAAGAAGAAGGTCTGATTTCATTATTACTGAAACAGGTTACAAATTGGAGGCCCTCTACACTTCAGTGTATGTGATGCAAAAAAAATCTAGCAAAATGTATAGCGCGATAGAATTAAAAAGGTATTGTCGGACATTATTAATTCTAATCAGACAAGGTTTTTTTTACATGGATCGATATATTGAGATAATATAAGGCAAGCACTGGAAACAATAGGAACACTATGAAAATCTGGGGAAAACCAGGCTGCCATTCATAGCAGACTTTGAAAAGGCATTTGGATAAAGTACTTCGAATAGCTTATATTTAAATGCCTGGGCACTTCACCTTTGGAGAATTCTATAAACAAGCGTTACATCATGTATAGTAACCCTAGGTGTAAAATATAAATAATGGCTATTTCTCTGAAAGTTTTTAAACTCTCAAGAGGAGTAAAACAAGGTTGTCCAATATTTCTTATGGCCATCGTAAATGAATAAATAGCTATTAAAATCAGATGTCATGAATCGCGCTTCCTGAGTCTGTTTTTGCCTGAGTTGCCTGTTTTCTGTCTTGGAGTCTGTTTCCTGAGGTTCCTGAACGCCACCCCGTCTGGTTGCCGGGCTTATGTCCAGGCTAGGCGGGAGATTTTCGATTACCCGCACTGCATTCATATCTAGCTACCTGTACTACCTGGTCCTGATAATCACCTCTCCACTTCATAAGCCCTGACCTGACATCTATTCCTCCGGATCGCTCTACTCACCTTGTCCTGGTCTGCTTCTGGCTTCTGCTTTAGAGAATCGCGTGACAACAGATCCAACAACAATATCAAGGGATTAGAAAACCAGGGCCTAAAAACAAAAAGGTGTCATTGTACGCTGATGATTCATGTTTTCTTTTAAATCCACAACTTGAATCCCTCCAAAGCTTCTCCTATGGGGAAGATCTAGATACATTTTCTAACCTGTATTACAACCAAATTGTGATAAATGTACTATATTACGTATTGATCACTAAAAAATACTATTTTTACACTACCATGTAGTTTACCAATAAAATAGTCTGTTTGTATTGTGGATATACTCGGAATATATATCCCAAAATGAAATAAAATGATCTAACTCCAATACATTTTAATAGAAAAGTTAGCAAAAATAGATAAGAGCTTGCTATGGAAAGGTAAATACCTGTCTATTTGTGGAAAATCAATACTGATGAACTCTTTTTAGTATTATCCCAGTTTACCTATTTGCTTATGGTCTTGCATACGCCTAGCTCTAACAGTTTTTAAAATTATATGATAAAAATAATATTCTAATTTATTTGGAACGGCAAGCCAGACAAAATTAAACGGGCCTATTTATATAATGAATATGAATTCGAGGACTGAAATTATTAAATACAAAAGCATTAGACCTATCATAATAAAAGCTTCAGTCATACAAAAAGTTATACTTCAAACCGAACGGGTTTCTCTAGCAAATTAGTAAGATTGTCTCACCCCATTTCCAAAGAATGCCCTTTTCCCTTTATTGAGATTACAACCTCTCACTTTCAGTTATTTGAAAAGGAAATCATCTCCCAAATATCACTATTTCTAAAACAAAACCATAGAATGTTAAGTGCAACTTTTTAATCTTCCAGAAACAACAGAACAAATAATGTAACAAATATACTAATTGGATTTTTTAAAAAAACTATTTTAATCTTCGCGAATGATAGCATAGGTAGGGACTGGTGGGAGTTATGTCACACATGTAGCTAACAAAACACATATGGAAACGTATATGTCTCTACCCAAAATTACTGAACAAATACATTGCAGCATAACCGTAAAATGGAAGAGGAAAGTGGAAGGGGGAAAAAGTAAGTACCTTTTGTGTTCAACACTTCATTAAAAACCATTGGTTAAAGAAAATTGTGATAAATAAAAAGTATTTAAAAAAGTATACAGTGGGAAAAAGTATTTAGTCAGCCACCACTTGTGCAAGTTCTTCCACTTAAAAAGATGAGAGAAGCTCTGTAATTTTCATCATAGGTACACGCCAACTATGACAGACAAAAATGAGAAAGAAATTCCAGAAAATCACATTGTAGGATTTTTAAATGAATTTATTTTGCAAATTATGGTGGAAAATTATATTGGTCAATAACAAAAAGTTTCAATACTTTGTTATATACCTTTGTTGGGTAATGACACAGTCAAACGTTTCTGTAAGTCTTCACAAGGTTTTCACACACTGTTGCTGGTATTTTGGCCCATTCCTCCATGCAGATCTCCTCTAGAGCAGTGATGTTTTTGAGCTGTCGCTAAAGCAACACACAGACTTTCAACTCCCCTCCAAAGATTTTCTATGGGGTTGAGATCTGGAGACCGGCTAGCCACTCCAGATCTTGAAATGCTTCGAGCCACCCTTGCCCGG
This sequence comes from Coregonus clupeaformis, assembly GCF_020615455.1. Classification (NCBI taxonomy): domain Eukaryota; kingdom Metazoa; phylum Chordata; class Actinopteri; order Salmoniformes; family Salmonidae; genus Coregonus; species Coregonus clupeaformis. The sequence goes on along the minus strand of NW_025538016.1, from coordinate 5,101 downwards.
GCGGTGTGTTTGGGATCATTATCATGCTGGAAAGACCCAGCCACGCTAATCTTTCACTGCTCTTGCTGATGGAAGGGAGTGTTTTCACTCTCAAATCTCATCGATACAGTGGGGGAAAAAAGTATTTAGTCAGCTAACACCAAGTGCAGTTCTCCACTGAAAGATGAGAGCTGTATCACTACAGGTATAAGCTCAACTATGACAGACAAATTGAGAAAAAAAATCCAGAAAACGAAGCATTATAGGATTTTTAAATAGCACTTATTTGCAAATTATGGTGGAAAAATAAGTATTTTGGTCACCTACAAAACAAGCAAGATTTCTGGCTCTCACAGACCTGTAACTTCTTCTTTAAGAGGCTCCTCTTGTCCTCCACTCATCTGTGGCACCTGTTTGAACTTGTTATCAGTATAAAAGACACCTGTCCACAACCTCAAACAGTCACACTCCAAAACTCCACGGCCAAAATAAGACCAAAGAGCTGTCAAAGGACACCAGAAACAAACATAGACCGCACCCAGGTTGGGAAGACTGAATCTGCAATAGTAAGCAGCTTGGTTTGGAAGAAATTAACTGTGGGAGCACTATTAGGGAATGGAAGACATACAAGACCACTGATAATCTCCCTCGATCTGGGGCTCTAATCAAGATCTTACCCCGTGGGGTCAAAATGATCACAAGAACGGGTGAGCAAAAATCCCAGAACCACTACGGGGGACCTAGTGAATGACTGCAGAGAGCTGGGACCAAAGTAACAAAGCCTACCATCAGTAAACACTACGCTTGCCAGGGACTCAAATCCTGCAGTGTCAGACGTGGTCTCCAGTACATGTCCAGGCCCGGTCTGCCGTTTGCTAGAGTGCATTTGGATGATCCAGAAGAGGATTGGGAGAATGTCATATGGTCAGATGAAACCAAACTTTTTTTGGTAAAAACTCAACTCAGTTGGAGGACAAAAATGCTGAGTTGCATCCAAAGAACACCATACCTACTGTGAAGCATGGGGGGTGGGAAACATCATGCTTTGGGGCTGTTTTTTCTGCAAAGGGCCAGGACGACTGATCCGTGAAAAGGAAAGAATGAATGGGGCCATGTATCGCGAGATTTTGATGAAAACCTCCTTCCATCAGCAAAGGGTATTGAAGATGAAACGTGGCTGGGTCTTTTCAGCATGACAATGATCCCAAACACACCGCCCGGGCAACGAAGGAGTGGCTTCGGAAGAAGTATTTTCGGTCTGAGTGGCCTAGCCAGTTCTCAGATCTCAACCCCATAGAAAATCTTTGGAGGGTTGAAAGTCCGAAGTTGCCCAGCGACGCCCCAAAACATCACTGCTCTAGGAGGAGATCTGCATGGAGGAATGGGCCAAAACACCATGCAACAGTGTGTGAAAACCTTGTGAAGACTTACAGAAAACGCTTGACCTATGTCATTGCCTAACAAAGGGTATATAACTAAAGTATTGAGAAACTTTTGTTATTGACCAAATGCTTATTTTCCACCATAATTCTGCAAACTCCAAAAAAATCCTACAATGTGATTTTCTGGATTTTTTTTCCTTATTTTTGTCTGGTCATAGCTGACGTGTACATGATGAAAATACTAAGGACCTTCTCATGTTTTTAAGTGGGAGAACTTGCACAATTGGTGGCTGACTAAACACTTTTTTTCCCACTGTACATGGCCCCATTCATTCTTTCCTTTACACGGATCAAGTCAGCCCTGGCAGAAAAACAGCCCCAAAGCATGATGCTTCCACCCCCATGCTTCACACAGTAGGTATGGTGTTCTTGGGATGCAACTCAGCATTCTTTGTCCTCCAAACACGACGTAAAGTTGAGTTTTTACCAAAAAGTTCTATTACTTGGTTTCATCTGACCATATGACATTCTCCCAATCCTCTTTCTCTGGATCAATCCAAATGCACTCTAGCAAACTTCAGATGGGCCTGGACATACTGGCTTAAGCAGGGGGACACGTCTGGCACTGCAGGATTTGGAGTCCCATGCGGCGCAGCAAGCGTTACTGATGGTAGGCTTTGTTCCTTTGATCCCAGATCTCTGCAGGTCATCCACTAGGTCCCCTGTGTGGTTCTGGGGGATTTTTGCTCTACCGTTTTGTGGATCACTTGACCCCACAGGGTGAGATCTTGGGAGCTCCAGATCGAGGGAGATTATCAGTGGTCTTGTATGTCTTCCATTTCCTAGACAATTGCTCCCATAGTTGATTTCTTCAAGCTAGCTGCTTACTCTATTGCAGATTCAGTCTTTCCAGCCTGGTGCAGGTCTACAACTTTTGTTTCTGGTGTCCTTTGACAGCTCTTTTGTTCTTGGCCATAGTGGAGCTTGGGAGTGTGACTGTTTGAGGTTGTGGATTAGGTGTCTTTTATACTGATAACAAGTTCAAACAGGTGCCATTAATACAGGTAACGAGTGGAGGACAGAGAGCCTCTTAAAGAAGAAGTTACAGGCCTGTGGAGAGCTTGTGAAATCTTGCTTGTTTGTAGGTGACCAAATACTTATTTTCCAAATTACAATTTGCAAATAAATTCATGAAAACTTCCTCAAATGGGATTTTCTGGGATTTTATTTTCTCATTTTGTCTGTCATAGCTGACGTTTCCCTCATGATGAAAATACAGGCCTCTCTCATCTTTTTTAAGTGGAGAACTTGCACAATTGGTGGCTGACCAAATACTTTTTTTTTTCCCCACTGTAGCTCAACTGACAGAGCATGGCGCTTTGTAATCGCCCAGGGTAGTGGGTCTCGATCCCCGGGACCACCCATATCGCAGAAAATGTGCGCACACATGACTGTATGTCGTTGGATAAAAGGCACGATTATTAGGTAATTTGAGACCAAAGCGATTGACAGCCGTCTCTATATAGATTGCAAAATAGTTGGGAAGAGATTTTTGACGTAACGACCCCATGGCATAGTCTTTATGAACTGATATGCAAAACAACGCCTGGATTCAAAACTTCGAATTTTTCAATTTAAATTATTATACCAATTCTTGCATACCAATAGAATGTTATTTATATGGAGGATACAATCTTCCCAGCTCTGGCAGATTTTGCTGCTAAGAGACAGAATCATTAGATTATTTGTTTTTGGTAACTGTCCATTTGTACTTGTTTACTGGTCACAGGTCCAGGAATGGCTGAAGGATTGCAATATTTACCTGGAGCTAACCCTTTTCAGATTAGCACTTATGGTAAGATCTGAAAAGTCATAGTCAATCGATCACTAATATAATAATACTTTTAGCAAAAAAATGTTGATTTTCAATTTACAATTTCAGAAACAATGAGAATAGAAGGGTTCAGAACTTTTATGAAAACATCACAGTGCAGTTGAAAACACACTGCTCAAAAAAATAAAGGGAACACTTAAATAACACATCCTAGATCTGAATGAATGAAATAATCTTATTAAATAATACTTTTTTTTTTTACATAGTTGAATGTGCTGACAACAAAAATCACAAAAAAATATCAATGAAAATCAAATTTATCAACCCATGGGAGATCTGGATTTGGGAGTCACCCTCAAAATTAGCAAGAGTAAACCACACTACAGGCTTATCCAACTTTGATGTAATGTCTTAAAACAAGTCAAAAATAGAGGCTCAGTAGTGTGTGTGGCCTCCACGTGCCTGTATGACCCTCCCTACAACGCTCTGGGCATGCTCCCCATGAGGTGGCGGATGGCTCCTGAGGGATCTCCTCCCAGACCTGGGACCAAAGCATCCGCCAACTCCTGGACAGCCTGTGGTGCAAACATGGCGCTGGTGGGATGGAGCAAGACATGATGTCCCAGATGTGCTCACTTGATTCAGGTCTGGGGAACGGCGGGCTCTCTCTCCTTTTGCAGGAACTGTATGTTCACACTCCAGCCACATGAGGTCTAGCATTGTCTTGCAATAGAGGAACCCAGGGCCAACCGCACCAGCATTGGCCTCACAACGGGTCTGGAGGATCTCTATCTCGGGTACCTAATGGCAGTCAGGCCGCCTCTGGCGAAGCACACGGAGGGCTGTGCGCCCCCCAAAGAAATGCCACCCCACACCATGACTGACCCACCGCCAAAACCGGTCATGCTGGAGGATGTTGCAGAGGCAGCAGAACGTCTCCACGGCGTCTCTCCAGACTCTGTCACTGGCTCTGTCACATGTGCTCAGTGTGAACCCTTTCACCTGTAGAAGAGCACAGGGCGCCAGTGGCGCAACTTGCCTTAATCTTGGTGTTCTTGGAAAAATGCCAAACATCCTGCACGGTGTTGGTTAGCTACAGCACAAACCCACCTGTGGACTGCCGAACCCTCATGCCGCCCTCATGGAGTCCGCTTCTGATCGCTTTTGAGCAGACACATGCACATTTGTGGCCTGCTCGAGGCCATTCTTTGCAGGGGCTCTGGCAGTGCTTCTCCTGCTCCTCCCGGGTAACAAGGGCGGAGGTAGCAGTCCTGCTGCTGGGCTGTTGCCCTTCTACCGCCTCCTCCACGCCTCCCTGATGTACCGGCCTGTCTCCCGGTAGCGCCTCCATGCTCCTGGACACTCACGCCGACAGATTACCAGCAAACCTTCTTGCCGCAGCTCGCATTGATGTGCCATCCCGGATGAGCTGCACTACCTGAGCCACTTGTGTGGGTTGTAGACTCGCCTCATGCAACACTAGAGTGAAAGCATCGCCAGCATTCAAAAGTGACCAAAACATCAGCAAGGAAGCAGGAACTGAGAAGTGGTCTGTGGTCACCACCTGCAGAACCACTTTATTGGGGTGTCTTTGTTAATTGCCTATAATTTTCACCTGTTCCATTTGCACAACAGCATGTGAAATTTATTGTCAATCAGTGTTGCTTCCTAAGTGGGACAGTTTGACTTTCACAGAAGTGTGATTGACTTGAGTTACATTGTGTTGTTTAAGTGTTGACTTTATATTTTTGAGCAGTGTATATACAAATTATATATATATATTAAAAAGTGGATTACACAAAATACTGTAATGTGAAAATGGAAGAAACATGCTAAAAACTAATTAATGGAAAATAAAACAAATATAGTTTGAATAGATAAGTATTCAAGCCC
>NW_025538015.1:0-24231 GCF_020615455.1 Coregonus clupeaformis | reverse complement strand
GTTGTTCCACCATTGCCACACATATACAGCCGGTGTCGTAAAACGGTGTCGTAAAACATTGCTCAAACATTGCTCAAAACCACATCAATACATCTTCCTTTTTTTCTTATTTTTTTAACAAACATATACTAATTTCATACAACAAGCAATGTCAATTCACAAATACCAATTCATGTTTTCTTTTAAATCCACAATTTGGATCCCTCCACAACCTCATAGAGGATCTAGATACTTTTTCGAACCTCTCTGGACTACAACCAAATAATATGATAAGTGTACTATATTACATGTTGGATTACTAAAAAATAAAACTTTTACATCCGTGTAGTTTACCAATAAAATGGTCTGACGGTGATGTGGACATACTCGGTATTCATATCCCGAAAGAAATTATCTCACTACAATACATTTTAATAGAACATTAGCAAAAATACAGTTGAAGTCGGAAGTTTACATACACTTAGGTTGGAGTCATTAAAACTCGTTTTTCAACCACTCCACAAATTTCTTGTTAACAAACTATAGTTTTGGCAAGTCAGTTAGGACATCTACTTTGTGCATGACACAAGTAATCTTTCCAACAATTGTTTACAGACAGATTATTTCACTTATAATTCGCTGTATCACAATTCCAGTGGGTCAGAAGTTTACATACACTAAGTTGACTGTGCCTTGAAACAGCTTGGAAAATTCCAGAAAATGACGTCATGGCTTTACAAGCTTCTGATAGGCTAATTGACATCATTTGAGTCAATTGGAGATGTACCTGTGGATGTATTTCAAGGCCTACCTTCAAACTCAATGTCTCTTTGCTTGACATCATGGGAAAATCAAAAGAAATCAGGAAAGACGCCAGAAAAAATATTGTAGACCTCCACAAATCTGGTTCATCCTTGGGAGCAATTTCCAAACGCCTGAAGGTACCACGTTCATCTGTACAAACAATAGTATGCAAGTATAAACACCATGGGACCACGCAGCCGTCATATCGCTCAGGAAGGAGACGCGTTCTGTCTCCTAGAGATGAACGTACTTTGGTGCAAAAAGTACTAATCAATCCCAGAACAACAGCAAAGGACCTTGTGAAGTTGCTGGAGGAAACAGGTACAAAAGTATCTATATCCACAATAAAACGAGTCCAATATCAACATAATCTGAAAGGCCGCTCAGCAAGGAAGAAGCCACTGCTCCAAAACCGCCATAAAAAGCAAGACTACGGTTTGCAACTTGCACATGGGGACAAAGATTGTACTTTTTGGAGAAATGTCCTCTGGTCTGATGAAACAAAAAATAGAAACTGTTTGGCCATAATGAACATTGTTATGTTTGGAGGAAAAAATGGGGCTGCTTGCTAAGCCAAAGAACACCATCCCAACCGTGAAGCATGGGGGTGGCAGCATCATGCTGTGGGGTGCTTTTCTGCAGGACGGACTGGTGCACTTCACAAAATAGATGGCATCATGAGGAAGGAAAATTATGTGGGATATACTATTGAAGCAACTTATCTCAAGACATCAGTCAGGAAGTTAAAGCTTGGTCGCAAATGGGTCTTCCAAATGTACAATGACCCCAATGCATACTTCAAAGTTGTGGCAAATGGCTTAAGGACAACAAAGTCAAGGTATTGGAGTGGCCATCAAAGCCCTGACTGAAAAAGTGTGTCCGAGCAAGGAGGGCCTACAAACCCGACTCAGTTACACCAGCTCTGTCTGGAGGAATGGGACAAAATTCACCCAACTTATTGTGGGAAGCTTGTGGAAGGCTACCCCAACGTTTGACCCAAGTTAAACAATTTAAAGGCAATGCTACCAAATACTAATTGAGTGTATGTAAACTTCCTGACCCCACTGGGAATGTGATTTACATTTTAGTCATTTAGCAGACGCTCTTATCCAGAGCGACTCACATTTTTTCATATTTTTTGTCATACTGGCCCCCGTGGAAATCAAACCCACAACCCTGGCGTTGCAAAGCGCTCATGCTCTACCAACTGAGCTACACGGGGCCCATTATGAAAGAAATAAAAACTGAAATAAATAATTCTCTCTACTATTATTCTGACATTTCACATTCTTAAAAAATAAAGTGGTGATCCTAACTGACCTAAGACAAAGGAATTTTTACTAGGATTAAATGTCAGAAATTGTGAAAAACTGACCTTAAATGTATTTGGCTAAAGGTGTATGTAAACTTCCGACTTCAACTGTAGACAAGATCTTGCTACCATGGAAAGGAAAATACCTGTCTATTTGTGGAAAAATCACCCTGATTAACTCTTTAGTCATATCCCAGTTTAACTATTTGCTAATGGCCTTGCCTACACCTAACAACCTGTTTTTGAAATTATATGAGCAAAAAAATATTTTTTTATTTGGACGGCAAGCCAGACTAAATTAAACAGGTCTATTTACTATAATTAATATGATTTCGGAGGGCAGAAATTATTAAATATTAAAGCATTAGACCTTTCACTACAAGCTTCAGTCAAACAAAAGTTATACTTAAATCCGAACTGGTTCTCTAGCAGATTAGTAAGAATGTCTCACCCCATGTTCAATAATGGCTTTTTTCCCTTTATTCAGATTACAACCTCTCACCTTTTGCTTATTTGAAAATTAAATAATCTCAAAATATTGCTTTTCTTAAACGGGCCATAGAAAGTTGGTTGCAATTTCAGTTTAATCCACCAGAAAAGACAGAACAAATAATACAACAAATATTATGGTTAAACTCCAATAAACTAATTGATAAAAAACATTTTTTGAAAAAATGTTTAAAATCATTGTAAATTTACATTTTAGTCATTTAGCAGACGCTCTTATCCAGAGCTGACTTCGGTTAGTGAATACATATTTTTTATACTGGCCCCGTTTGGGAATCAAACACACAACCCTGGCGTTGCAAACGCTATGCTCTATCAACTGAGCTACATCCCTGCCGGCCATTCCCTCCCCTACCCTGGACGACGCTGGGCCAATTGCAGCGCCCGCCCATGGAGTATCCCGGTCGCGGCCGGGCCGACAGAGCCTGGATTCGAACCAGGATCTCTAGTGGTACAGTTAGCACTGCGATGCAGTGCCTTAGACCACTGCGCCACTCAATGATATCATACAGTGGGGAAAAAAAGTATTTAGTCAGCCACCAATTGTGCAAGTTATCCCACTTAAAAGATGAGAGGCCTGTAATTTTCATCATAGGTACACGTCAACTATGACAGGGGACAAATTGAGAAATTTTTCTCCAGAGTAAATCACTTGTGGGATTTTTAATGAATTTATTTGCAAATTATGGTGGAAAATAAGTATTTGGTCACCTACAAACAAGCGATTTCTGGCTCTCACAGACCTATAACTTCTTCTTCAAGAGGCTCCTCTGTTCTCCACTCGTTACCTGTATTAATGGCACCTGTTTGAACTTATCAGTATAAAGACACCTGTCCACAACCTCGAACAGTCACACTCAAACTCCACTATGGCCAAGACCAAAGAGCTGTCAAAGGACACCAAAACAAAATTGTAGACCTGCACCAGGCTGGAAGACTGAATCTACAATAAAGCAACTTGGTTTGAAGAAATCCTGTGGGAGCAATTATTAGGAAATGGAAGATATACAAGACCACTGATAATCTCCCTCGAATCTGGGGCTCCACGAAGATCTCACCCCGTGGGGTCAAATAATCACAAGAACGGTGAGCAAAAATCCCAGAACCACAGGGGGGACCTAGTGAATGACCTGCAGAGAACTGGGACCAAAGTAAAAAAGCCTACCATCAGTAACAACACGCCTAGGACTCAAATCCTGCAGTGCCAGACGTGTCCCCCTGCTTAAGCCAGTACATGTCCAGGCCCGTCTGAAGTTTGCTAGAGTGCATTTGGATGATCCAGAAGAGGATTGGAGAATGTCATGATGGTCAGTTGAAACCAAAATATAACTTTTTGGTAAAAACTCAACCTCGTCGTGTTTGGATGACAAAGAATGCTGAGTTGCATCCAAAAGAACACTATACCTACTGTGAAGCATGGGCGGAAACATCATGCTTTGGGGTTGTTTTTCTGCAAAGGGAACCAGGACGACTGATCGTGTAAAGGAAAGAATGAATAGGGCCAAAGTGTATCGTGAGATTTTGAGTGAAAACCTCCTTCCATCAGCAAGGGCATTGAAGATGAAACGTGGCTGGGTCTTTCAGCATGACAATGATCCCAAACACACCGCCCGGGCAACGGCAGTAAGAAGCATTTCAAGGTCCTGGAGTGGCCTGGCCAGTCTCCAGATCTCAACCCCATAGAAAATCTTTGGAGGAGTTGAAAGTTCGTGTTGCCCAGCGACAGCCCCAAAACATCACTGCTCTAGAGGAGATCTGCATGGAGGAATGGGCCAAAATACCAGCAACAGTGTGTGAAGTTTCATTTAAGGACCAAAAAATTGCGCTGTGCCAGATAGATTGCAAAATAGTTGGGAAGAGATTTTCGATGTACCGATTCCATGGTACATCGTTCATGAACTGATCACGTAAAACAACGCCGGATTCAAACTTAGAATCTTTTCAATTTATATTATATTCCGAAATTCTTGCAAACAATAGTGTATTCGGAAAGTATTCAGACAACTTCCCTTTTCCACATTTTGTTACATTACAGCCTTATTCTAAAAATTGATTTTTTTTCTCATCAATCTAGCACAAATGCCCCATAATGACTAAGCGAAAACAGGTTTTTGAAATTTTTGCAAATATATTAGAAATATGACACTTGAAATTGAGCTCAGGTGCATCCTGTTTCCATTGATCATCCATTCAACAACTTGATTGGAGTCCACCTGTAGGAAATTCAATTGATTGGACATGATTTGGAAAGGCACACACTTGTCTATATAAGATCCCACAGTTGCGTGCATGTTCCAGGGAGCAAAAACCAAGCCATGAGGTCAAAGGAATTGTCCTTGAGAGCTCCGAGACAGGATTGTGTCAAGGCACAGATCTGGGGAAGGGTACCAAAAAATTACTCAGCATTGAAGGTCCCCAAGAACACAGTGGCCTCCGTCATTCTTAAATGGAAGAAGTTTGGAGCCACCAAGACTCTTCCTATAGCTGGCCGCCTGGCCAGACTGAGCCATCGGGGGAGAAGGGCCTTGGTCAGGGAGGTGACCAAGAACCCGATGGTCACTCTGACAGAGCTCCATTGTTCCTCTGTGGAGATGGGAGAACCTTCCAGAAGGACAACCATATCTGCAGCACTCCACCAATCAGGCCTTTATGGTAGAGTGCCAGACAGAAGCTACTCCTCAGTAAAAGGCACATGACAGCCCGCGGAGTTTGCCAAAAGGCACCTAAAGGACTCTCAGACCATGAGAAACAAGATTCTCGGTCTGAATGAAACCAAGATTGAACACTTTGGCCTGATTGCCAAGCATCTGGAGGAAACCTGGCACCATCTTCCTACAGTGAAGCATGGTGGTGGCAGCATCTTGCTGTGGGGATGTTTTTCAGCAGCAGGGACTGGAAGACTAGTCAGGATCATGGAAAGATGAACGGAGCAAAGTACAGAGAGATCCTTGATGAAAACCTGCTCAAGAGCTGCTCAGGACCTCAGACTGGGGCGAAGGTTCACCTTCCAACAGGACAAGGACCTAAGCACAGTCAAGACAACACAGGAGTGGCTTTGGGACAATCTCCTGAATGTCCTTGAGTGGCCCAGCCAGAGTCAGGACTTTAACCTGATCGAACATCTCTGGAGGGGACCTGAAAATAGCTGTGCTAGCGACGCTCCCCATCCAACCTGACAGAGCTTGAGAGGATCTGCAGAGAAGAATGGGAGAAACTCTCCAAATACAGGGGTGCCAAGCTTGTATTGTCATACCCAAGAAGACTTGAGGTATGTAATCGCTGCCAAAGGTCCTTCATCAAAGTACTGAGTATAGGGACTAAATAGTTGTGTAAATGTATTGTTTTCATTTTTTTATTTTCTAAAAACCTGGCTTTGCTTTTGGCATTATGGGGTATTGTGTTAGATTGATGATGGGAAAAAACAATTTAATCAATTTTAGAGTATGGCTGTACCATAACAAAATGTGGGAATAGTCAAGGGGTCTGAATACTTTCCGAATGCACTGTATATGGGGGATACAACCATCCCAGCTCTGCAGATTTTGCTGCGAAGAGACAGACTCATTAGATAATTTGTTTTGGTACTGTCCATATGTAGCTTGTTTTTGGTCGCAAGTCCAGGAATGGCTGAAGAATTGCAACATTTACCTGGAGCTAACTCTGCAAATACCACTGCTGGGTGACTTGAAAAGTCGTAGTCAATCGATCAATGATATTATAATTGTGGGTTCGTTTCCCACAGGGAGCCAGTATGAAAAATGTATGCACTCACTAACTGTAGTCGCTCTGGGATAAGAGCGTCTGCTAAAATGTAAATAATACTTTTAGCAAAAATGTTTATCTTTAATTTATAATCTGTAGAAACTATGAGAATAGAAAGGTTCAGAACTTTTGTGAAACATCACAGCACAGTTGAAAAATATATGGCAAATAGAATGAAAAAAAATTGATGGTGTTAAGAGATAGATGGGAGGGGTTGAGTGAAGCTAAAGGGTGAGACTAAAAACAACAAGGTAACTAATGTAAATATATTGTGTCCGTTAAATGTATTTAGGTTCAGAACATTTGTGAAACAGCACACTTAAAAATATATGGCAAATAGAAATCAAACTGTGTTGTCGTCCCATTAGTTTACTCCAATTAGGGAGGTGTGTAGGGTAAGAAATAAAACAAAATACCAATTAATCTCTGCTTCAAAATAGTCAATAGTGAAATATCAAAACAACACCAACAACTCAGAGTCAGAATCTCAGTCATTGGTCAATTGAACATCACCACTGAATAGTCATTCTTTCTGGAGGCCTGCTGGTCCTTTGAGACTTTTGCAGGGTCAGAGGCACTGTGTCAGAAGCTACCGTCACATTCCCAGTACCTGGTGTCACAGGTCAAAACCACATCCATCAATACAGCTACAACTTTCCCCCTTCTGATAACCAGGTGGCGAATCGCATCTCTGCATGTCTGGCAGACATGTCAGTGTGGATGTCGGAACACCACCTCAAGCTGAACTTCGGCAAGACGGAGCTGCTCTTCCTCCCGGGGAAGGACTGCCCGCTCCATGATCTCACCATCACGGTTGACAACTCCATTGTGTCCTCCTCCCAGAGTGCAAAGACCTTGGCATGACCCTGGACAACACCCTGTCGTTCTCCGCTAACATCAAAGCGGTGACCCAATCCTGCAGGTTCATGCTCTACAACATTCGCAGAGTACGACCCTACCTTACACAGAAAGCGGCACAGGTCCTAATCCAGGCACTTGTCATCTCCCGTCTGGATTACTGCAACTCGCTGTTGGCTGGGCTCCCTGCCTGTGCCATTAAACCCCTACAACTTATTCAGAACGCTGCAGCCCGTCTGGTGTTCAACCTTCCCAAGTTCTCTAATGTCACCCCGCTCCTCCGCACACTCCACTGGCTTCCAGTTGAGGCTCGCATCTACTACAAGACCATGGTGCTTGCCTACGGAGCTGTGAGGGGAACAGCACCTCCTTACCTTCAGGCTCTGATCAGACCCTACACCCAAACGAGGGCACTACGTTAATCCACCTCTGGCCTGCTAGCTCCCCTACCTCTACGGAATCACAGTTTCCGCTCAGCCCAGTCAAAGCTATTCGCTGCTCTGGCACCCCAATGGTGGAACAAGCTCCCCCCACGACGCCAGGACAGCGGAGTCACTGACCACCTTCCGGAGACACTTGAAACCCTACCTCTTTCAGGAATACCTGGAATAGTATAAAGTAATCCTTCTTCCCCCACAAAAAAAATAAAAAAATAAAAATACAAGTGGTTGTCCCACTGGCTATCATAAGTTGAATGCACCAATTTGTAAGTTGCTCTGGATAAGGCGTCTGCTAAATGATGTAAATGTAACTTCTACTGTAGTGTTCTCTGTATTATGGAGGCTTAGTTGATTGTTTATGCAAAGCTTGGAGTCTAAATTGGAGAAAAGCAGAGTTATTAGTAAGAAGGGGATGGTGTGGGTGTCTGACTGGTTTCTGTTGGGGGTGGGTATTGTGTGTGAAGGTTAGTATGCATGATCTATTGACACAAGGGGGATGGGTGGGTATTGTGTGTGAAGGTTAGTATGCATGATCTATTGACACAAGGGGGATGGGTGGATATAGTACCTAGTAGTGGTCGATGAGACACCTAGTAATTGTACTGGTGCATGTCCTGAACTGAGGATATCTAAAAGCAAATATATGTTGTCTGTCTTTGAAGGAGCTGAAGCATATGTGGGCCTCCGTTCTCAAGCACATCTGTGATGTACACAGATGGACAAAGGAAGGGGAGGAGGTCCACTGTCAACACCCTGATCTGTCCAATGATGATCATGGCAAAAAGTGGCTGTCCATGGACTCAGCTGTGTTTGAAGACCTCTCTGCAATTGTGTTGGACAAACGTTTAACAACTGATCTCTCACAAATGGCCATATTCAAACATACAGGCTAGTAGTCATTAATAACAGCATGAAGTTTTTATATTTTCAATCAGAAAAGCCAAAAGACTTAGTCTACTCCGTTTTGTCTTTATAAACACAGAGGCCATCTGGCGGCATTCCACAGTGCTCTCCTGAAGGAGCGGACACATCCTGGAGCATAAGAAGATGGGATGCAAACAAGCCAGGACAGCCAAAGCTTTTTATGAAAGCACAATCCCCTCTTGAGAAAACAATATCACCAATACACAAACCAAGTGCTCCTCAGACTTTTCACACCCGTGCAGTCAGTTCTTCCTGATGGCCCATTGCAGGCGCACATGGGCAGCGTCCCATGTCTCCTCCGAGCGCCGAAACCATTCATCCACCGCAGGTGCCTCGATCTGGCTCTGATGCCATGGTGCCAGGACCGGCTGGTAACATAGTACACAGAGACATGTTAGTGGAGGAGTGGCAGAGGGAGTTTTGGGCCATCTCTGCCCAGGGGATGAAAGCCGCCCACTCCCCCGGCCGGTCCTAGCAATAGGACCGCAGAAACCTACCCACATCCTGGTTAACTCTCTCCACCTGCCCATTACTCTCAGGGTGAAAACCTGAGGTCAGACTGACCGAGACCCCCAGACGTTCCATGAACGCCCTCCAGACCCTCGATGTGAACTGGGGACCCCGATCAGACACTATATCCTCAGGCACCCCATAGTGCCGGAAGACGTGAGTAAACAGGGTCTCCGCAGTCTGTAGGGCCGTAGGGAGACCAGGCAAAGGAAGGAGACGGCAGGACTTCGAAAACCGATCCACAACGACCAGGATCGTGGTGTTACCTTGTGATGCCAGGATGACCAGAGGAGGGTGACGTGTGGGCCCAACAGATCAATTGATCGCGGACATCAGACGGAACGTACAGACGCCCAACTGGACACTGGGTGGGAGTGGGCTCCTTACGTAACGGCCGCTCGATGTCCGCGTCAACCTCCCATACCACCGGTGCCACCAGGCAAGAAGCCGGAAGTATGGGAGTGGGATCCGTGGACCGCTCCTCTATGTCATACATCCGGGACAATGCGTCTGCCTTAGCGTTCTGGGAACCTGGTCTGTAGGATAGGGTGAAAACAACGGGTGAAAAACATGGCCCACCTTGCCTGGCGAGGGTTCAGTCTCCTCGCCGCCGGATGTACTCCAGATTGCGGTGGTCAGTCCAAATGAGGAAAGGGTGTTTAGCCCCCTCTAAGCCAATGCCGCTATGCCTTCAGAGCCCTGACAACAGCTAACAACTCCCGGTCCCCCACATCATAGTTTCGGTCCGCCGGGCTGAATCTTCTTTGAAAAGAAAGCACAGGGCGGGAGCTTTGTGGCGTACCCGAGCGCTGAGACAGCACAGCTCCTATCCCAGCCTCGACGCGTCCACCTCTACTTTGAATGCCAAGGAGGGATCAGGATGAGCCAGCACGGAGCCGAGGTAAACAGAGCCTTCCAGGTGACCAAAGCCCTGTCCACTCCAGCTGACCACTGCAGTCGCACTGGTCCCCCCTTCAGCAAGGAGGTAATGGGAGCCGCTACTGACCAAAGCCCCGGATAAACCTCCAGTAGTAGTTGGCAAACCCTAAGAACCGCTGCACCTCCTTTACCGTGGTTGGAGTTGGCCAATTACGCACGGCTGAAATGCGGTCATTCTCCATCTCCACCCCTGACGCGGACAGGCGGTACATTAGGAAGGAGACGGACTGTTGGAAGAACAGACATTTCTCAGCCTTGACGTACAGGTCATGCTCCAACAGTCGACCAAGCACCTTGCGCACCAGGGACACATGCTCGACACATTTAGCGGAGTATATTAGAATGTAATCCATATACTGTACACCACTACATCCTGCCCGTGCAAAAGTAGTTTGTAGGCAAACTACTTTTGATCTATCCCATTACCCTTTGCGAGACACGAGATAGATCCCTCCAGGTGGAATTGTTGCACTATCTGACGTAAGATAATTACCTTAACCACCCCCTATCTCAAAACCCCTACTCCACTCCAGTCTGGAACCCCCTATCTCTAACCCCCTACTCCACTCCAGTCTGGAACCCCCTATCTCAAACCCCCTACTCCACTCCAGTCTGGAACCCCCTATCTCTAACCCCCTACTCCACTCCAGTCTGGAACCCCCTATCTCTAACCCCCTACTCCACTCCAGTCTGGAACCCCCTATCTCTAACCCCTACTCCACTCCAGTCTGGAACCCCCTATCTCTAACCCCCTACTCCACTCCAGTCTGGAACCCCCTATCTCAAACCCCCCTACTCCACTCCAGTCTGGAACCCCCTATCTCAACCCCCTACTCCACTCCAGTCTGGAACCCCCTATCTCTAACCCCCTACTCCACTCCAGTCTGGAACCCCTATCTCAAACCCCCTACTCCACTCCAGTCTGGAACCCCCTATCTCAAACCCCCTACTCCACTCCAGTCTGGAACCCCTATCTCAAACCCCCCTACTCCACTCGAGTCTGGAACCCCCTATCTCTAACCCCCTACTCCACTCGAGTCTGGAACCCCCCTATCTCAAACCCCCTACTCCACTCCAGTCTGGAACCCCCTATCTCTAACCCCCTACTCCACTCTCCAGTCTGGAACCCCCTATCTCTAACCCCCTACTCCACTCCAGTCTGGAACCCCCTATCTCAAACCCCCTACTCCACTCCAGTCTGGAACCCCTATCTCAAACCCCCCTACTCCACTCCAGTCTGGAACCCCCTATCTCAACCCCCTACTCCACTCCAGTCTGGAACCCCCTATCTCTAACCCCCTACTCCACTCCAGTCTGGAACCCCTATCTCTAACCCCCTACTCCACTCCAGTCTGGAACCCCCTATCTCTAACCCCCTACTCCACTCCAGTCTGGAACCCCCTATCTCAAACCCCCTACTCCACTCCAGTCTGGAACCCCTATCTCTAACCCCCCTACTCCACTCCAGTCTGGAACCCCCTATCTCTAACCCCCTACTCCACTCCAGTCTGGAACCCCCTATCTCAAACCCCTACTCCACTCCAGTCTGGAACCCCTATCTCTAACCCCTACTCCACTCCAGTCTGGAACCCCCTATCTCTAACCCCCTACTCCACTCCAGTCTGGAACCCCCTATCTCTAACCCCCTACTCCACTCCAGTCTGGAACCCCCTATCTCAAACCCCCTACTCCACTCCAGTCTGGAAGCCCCTATCTCTAACCCCCTACTCCACTCCAGTCTGGAACCCCCTATCTCTAACCCCCTACTCCACTCCAGTCTGGAACCCCCTATCTCTAACCCCCTACTCCACTCCAGTCTGGAACCCCCTATCTCTAACCCCCTACTCCACTCCAGTCTGGAACCCCCTATCTCAAACCCCCTACTCCACTCCAGTCTGGAACCCCCTATCTCAAACCCCCTACTCCACTCCAGTCTGGAACCCCCTATCTCTAACCCCCTACTGCACTCCAGTCTGGAACCCCCTATCTCAAACCCCCTACTCCACTCCAGTCTCGAACCCCCTATCTCTAACCCCCTACTCCACTCCAGTCTGGAACCCCCTATCTCTAACCCCCTACTCCACTCCAGTCTGGAACCCCTATCTCTAACCCCCTACTCCACTCCAGTCTGGAACCCCCTATCTCTAACCCCCTACTCCACTCCAGTCTGGAACCCCCCTATCTCAAACCCCCTACTCCACTCCAGTCTGGAACCCCCTATCTCAAACCCCTACTCCACTCCAGTCTGGAACCCCCTATCTCTAACCCCCTACTCCACTCCAGTCTGGAACCCCCTATCTCAAACCCCTACTCCACTCCAGTCTGGAACCCCCTATCTCAAACCCCCTACTCCACTCCAGTCTGGAACCCCCTATCTCAAACCCCCTACTCCACTCGAGTCTGGAACCCCCTATCTCTAACCCCCTACTCCACTCGAGTCTGGAACCCCCTATCTCAAACCCCCTACTCCACTCCAGTCTGGAACCCCCTATCTCTAACCCCCTACTCCACTCCAGTCTGGAACCCCCTATCTCAAACCCCCTACTCCACTCCAGTCTGGAACCCCCTATCTCTAACCCCCTACTCCACTCCAGTCTGGAACCCCCTATCTCAAACCCCTACTCCACTCCAGTCTGGAACCCCCTATCTCAACCCCCTACTCCACTCCAGTCTGGAACCCCCTATCTCTAACCCCTACTCCACTCCAGTCTGGAACCCCCTATCTCTAACCCCCTACTCCACTCCAGTCTGGAACCGCCTATCTCTAACCCCTACTCCACTCCAGTCTGGAACCCCCTATCTCAAACCCCCTACTCCACTCCAGTCTGGAACCCCCTATCTCTAACCCCCTACTCCACTCCAGTCTGGAACCCCTATCTCTAACCCCCTACTCCACTCCAGTCTGGAACCCCCTATCTCAAACCCCCCTACTCCACTCCAGTCTGGAACCCCCTATCTCTAACCCCTACTCCACTCCAGTCTGGAACCCCTATCTCTAACCCCTACTCCACTCCAGTCTGGAACCCCTATCTCTAACCCCTACTCCACTCCAGTCTGGAACCCCCTATCTCAAACCCCCTACTCCACTCCAGTCTGGAACCCCCTATCTCTAACCCCCTACTCCACTCCAGTCTGGAACCCCTATCTCTAACCCCCTACTCCACTCCAGTCTGGAACCCCCCTATCTCTAACCCCCTACTCCACTCCAGTCTGGAACCCCCTATCTCTAACCCCTACTCCACTCCAGTCTGGAACCCCCTATCTCAAACCCCCTACTCCACTCCAGTCTGGAACCCCCTATCTCAAACCCCTACTCCACTCCAGTCTGGAACCCCTATCTCTAACCCCCTACTCCACTCCAGTCTGGAACCCCCCTATCTCAAACCCCTACTCCACTCCAGTCTGGAACCCCCTATCTCTAACCCCTACTCCACTCCAGTCTGGAACCCCTATCTCAAACCCCCTACTCCACTCCAGTCTGGAACCCCCTATCTCTAACCCCCTACTCCACTCCAGTCTGGAACCCCCTATCTCAAACCCCCTACTCCACTCCAGTCTGGAACCCCCTATCTCAAACCCCCTACTCCACTCCAGTCTGGAACCCCTATCTCAAACCCCCTACTCCACTCGAGTCTGGAACCCCCTATCTCTAACCCCTACTCCACTCGAGTCTGGAACCCCCTATCTCAAACCCCCTACTCCACTCCAGTCTGGAACCCCCCTATCTCTAACCCCCCTACTGCACTCCAGTCTGGAACCCCTATCTCAAACCCCCTACTCCACTCCAGTCTGGAACCCCCTATCTCAAACCCCCTACTCCACTCCAGTCTGGAACCCCCTATCTCAAACCCCTACTCCACTCGAGTCTGGAACCCCCTCTATCTCTAACCCCCTACTCCACTCGAGTCTGGAACCCCTATCTCAAACCCCCTACTCCACTCCAGTCTGGAACCCCCTATCTCAAACCCCCTACTCCACTCGTGATCTGGAACCCCCTATCTCAAACCCCCTACTTCACTCCAGTCTGGAACCCCTATCTCAAACCCCCTACTCCACTCCAGTCTGGAACCCCCTATCTCTAACCCCCTACTCCACTCCAGTCTGGAACCCCTATCTCTAACCTCCTACTCCACTCCAGTCTGGAACCCCCTATCTCTAACCCCCTACTCCACTCCAGTCTGGAACCCCCTATCTCTAACCCCCTACTCCACTCCAGTCTGGAACCCCTATCTCTAACCCCCTACTCCCACTCCAGTCTGGAACCCCTATCTCAAACCCCCTACTCCACTCCAGTCTGGAACCCCCTTATCTCTAACCCCCTACTCCACTCCAGTCTGGAACCCCCTATCTCTAACCCCTACTCCACTCCAGTCTGGAACCCCCTATCTCTAACCCCTACTCCACTCCAGTCTGGAACCCCCTATCTCAAACCCCCTACTCCACTCCAGTCTGGAACCCCCTATCTCTAACCCCCTACTCCACTCCAGTCTGGAACCCCCTATCTCTAACCTCCTCCACTCCAGTCTGGAACCCCCTATCTCAAACCCCTACTCCACTCCAGTCTGGAACCCCCTATCTCTAACCCCCTACTCCACTCCAGTCTGGAACCCCTTATCTCTAACCCCCTACTCCACTCCAGTCTGGAACCCCCTATCTCTAACCCCTACTCCACTCCAGTCTGGAACCCCTATCTCTCAAACCCCTACTCCACTCCAGTCTGGAACCCCCTATCTCAAACCCCTACTCCACTCCAGTCTGGAACCCCCTATCTCAAACCCTACTCCACTCCAGTCTGGAACCCCCTATCTCAAACCCCCTACTCCACTCCAGTCTGGAACCCCTATCTCTAACCCCCCTCTCCACTCCAGTCTGGAACCCTCTCTCAAACCCCCTACTCCACTCCAGTCTGGAACCCCCTATCTCTAACCCCTACTCCACTCCAGTCTGGAACCCCTATCTCAAACTCCCCTACTCCACTCCAGTCTGGAACCCCTATCTCAAACCCCTACTCCACTCCAGTCTGGAACCCCCTATCTCAAACCCCTTACTCCACTCCAGTCTGGAACCCCCTATCTCAAACCCCCTACTCCACTCCAGTCTGGAACCCCTATCTCAAACCCCCTACTCCAATACTCGAGTCTGGAACCCCTATCTCTAACCCCCTACCCACTCGAGTCTGGAACCCCCTATCTCAAACCCCCTACTCCACTCCAGTCTGGAACCCCTATCTCAAACCCCCTACTCCACTCCAGTCTGGAACCCCTATCTCAAAACCCCCTACTCCACTCCAGTCTGGAACCCCCTATCTCTAACCCCCTACTCCACTCCAGTCTGGAACCCCTATCTCAAACCCCCTACTCCCTCCAGTCTGAACCCCTATCTCAAACCCCCTACTCCACTCCGAGTCTGAACCCCTATCTCAAACCCCTACTCCACTCCAGTCTGGAACCCCCTATCTCAAACCCCTACTCCATCTGTCGAACCCCCTATCTCTAACCCCCTACTCCACTCCAGTCTGGAACCCCTATCTCAAACCCCCTACTCCACTCCAGTCTGGAACCCCCTATCTCTAACCCCTACTCCACTCCAGTCTGGAACCCCTATCTCAAACCCCCTACTCCACTCCAGTCTGGAACCCCTATCTCAAACCCCCTACTCCACTCGAGTCTGGAACCCCTATCTCAAACCCCTACCCACTCCCCCAGTCTGGAACCCCCTATCTCAAACCCCTACTCCACTCAGTCTGGAACCCCCTATCTCAAACCCCTACTCCACTCCAGTCGGAACCCCTATCTCAAACCCCTACTCCACTCCAGTCTGGAGCCCCTATCTCAAACCCCTACTCCACTCCAGTCTGGAACCCCCTATCTCTAACCCCTACTCCACTCCAGTCTGGAACCCCCTATCTCTAACCCCCTACTCCACTCCAGTCTGGAACCCCTATCTCTAACCCCCTACTCCACTCCAGTCTGGAACCCCTATCTCTAACCCCCCTACTCCACTCCAGTCTGGAACCCCCTATCTCTAACCCCCTACTCCACTCCAGTCTGGAACCCCCTATCTCAAACCCCTACTTCACTCCAGTCTGGAACCCTATCTCTAACCCCCTACTCCACTCCAGTCTGGAACCCTATCTCAAACCCTACTCCACTCCAGTCTGGAACCCCTATCTCTAACCCCCCTACTCCACTCCAGTCTGGAACCCCCTATCTCTAACCCCCTACTCCACTCCAGTCTGGAACCCCTATCTCTCAAACCCCCTACTCCACTCCAGTCTGGAACCCCCTATCTCTAACCCCCTACTCCACTCCAGTCTGGAACCCCTATCTCAAACCCCTACTCCACTCCAGTCTGGAACCCCTATCTCAAACCCCCTACTCCACTCCAGTCTGAACCCCTATCTCTAACCCCCTACTCCACCTCCAGTCTGGAACCCCCTATCTCTAACCTCTACTCCACTCCAGTCTGGAACCCCTATCTCTAACACCTACTCCACTCCAGTCTGGAACCCCCTATCTCAAACCCCCTACTCCACTCCAGTCTGGAACCCCCTATCTCTAACCTCTACTCCACTCCAGTCTGGAACCCCCCTATCTCAAACTCCCCTACTCCACTCCAGTCTGGAACCCCCTATCTCAAACCCCCTACTCCACTCCAGTCTGGAACCCCCTATCTCAAACCCTACTCCACTCGAGTCTGACTTCTACTCCTCGAGTCTGGAACCCCCTATCTCAAACCCCCTACTCCACTCCAGTCTGGAACCCCCTATCTCTAACCCCTACTCCACTCCCAGTCTGAAACTCTCTAACCCCCCTACTCCACTCCAGTCTGAACCCCCCTACTCCACTCCAGTCTGGAACCCCCCTATCTCAAAACCCCTACTCCACTCCAGTCTGAACCCCTATCTCAAACCCCCTACTCCACTCCAGTCTGGAACCCCCTATCTCAAACCCTCTCACTCACCCGGGTGACCCTCTCAAACCTACTCCACTCGAGTCTGGAACCCCTATCTCAAACCCCCTACTCCACTCCAGTCTGGAACCCCCTATCTCAAACCCCCTACTCCACTCCAGTCTGAACCCCCTATCTCAAACCCCCTACTCCCCTCCAGTCTGGAACCCCCTATCTCTAACCCCTACTCCACTCCAGTCTGGAACCCCTATCTCTAACCCCCTACTCCACTCCAGTCTGAACCCCTATCTCTAACCCCTACTCCCTCCAGTCTGGAACCCCTATCTCTAACCCCCTACTCCACTCCAGTCTGGAACCCCCTATCTCTAACCCCCTACTCCACTCCAGTCTGGAACCCCCTATCTCAAACCCCCTACTTCACTCCAGTCTGGAACCCCTATCTCTAACCCCTACTCCCCTCCAGTCTGGAACCCCTATCTCAAACCCCTACTCCACTCCAGTCTGGAACCCCCTATCTCTAACCCCCTACTCCACTCCAGTCTGAACCCCTATCTCTAACCCCTACTCCACTCCAGTCTGGAACCCCCTATCTCTCCTAACCCCTACTCCACTCCAGTCTGGAACCCCCTATCTCAAACCCCCTACTCCACTCCAGTCTGGAACCCCTATCTCTAACCCCCTACTCCACTCCAGTCTGGAACCCCCTATCTCTAACCCCTACTCCACTCCAGTCTGGAAACCCCTATCTCAAACCCCCTACTCCACTCCAGTCTGGAACCCCTATCTCAAACCCCCTACTCCACTCCAGTCTGAAACCCCCTATCTCTAACCCCCTACTCCACTCCAGTCTGGAACCCCTATCTCTAACCCCTACTCCACTCCAGTCTGGAACCCCTATCTCTAACCCCTTTCCACTCCAGTCTGGAACCCCCTATCTCTAACCCCCCTCACTCCAGTCTGGAACCCCCTATCTCAAACCCCCTACTCCACTCCAGTCTGGAACCCCCTATCTCTAACCCCCTACTCCACTCCAGTCTGGAACCCCTATCTCAAACCCCCTACTCCACTCCAGTCTGGAACCCCTATCTCAAACCCCCTACTCCACTCCAGTCTGGAACCCCCTATCTCTAACCCCTACTCCACTCCAGTCTGGAACCCCTATCTCAAACCCCTACTTCACTCGGTCTGGAAACCAAACCGTTATCACCTAAGCTCCTTAGTTATCGGCTTTAAGACTTTTTCCCAAGACGCCCATCATTCAGTAATAGATGAGTGTCTCCCAGACATTGGAGTTTTTCTCACATCTGACTTTGACAGGTGTAGTTGCAGTTGATTTAATCTGTTATTTTCGGTCTTACCCACATAAAGGTAATGGGAAGATAATCTGTTTACACTGGCGTTTTTCCTATTACAGTGGCATTTTCCCCCAGAATGAGCCATTTATCATTCCATGCCCGGATGCCCTCCTGTATGTGTGAGTATGTCTTTGTGTGTGTGTGTGTGTTTGCGTGCATGCGCATACGTACATGCATGTCTGTGTTTCGTCGTTACGTTTGGACTCTGTGTATGCTGTTTGCTATGTGTGTGTGCATCAGTGGCGAATCAGTGCCATTTAAGATGAGGGGAGGACGATTTATTTTTCATGAGCATGGCCTTATTTCTATTACAGCATATTGGATGACTGTCATTCATATTCCATTCACCCAGTTGTATGTAACAGCGATAGGTTTTGGCTACTACATGAAACTAACATTTTCCCTATACCCATCATGAGGTTGCTACAACCTAGCCTATGAATGAAAGTTTACAATGAACATTCACACAGGTCGAGAGAAATTTCAATACTGCCTTGCACACTCTTGCCTGCATCTAGCTGATATAGGGCGTAATCATTTGCCAACAGTTGCTAACGAGAGTTTCTATTGGACAATTTCAGGTATGTTTATCCCCGATTTGTTTTTCAAGAGAATCAGTGGAATGAATACACCCCTGATCACGCGTAAACACAGTTCACTTTCATAGCAGCCACGTTGTATTCCTTCTCACATCTATGCGCTCTCCTCCTCTCACCTCAGTGTACAGTCAGTAAGCAGTTACACCGGCAGGCCCCGGTGGCAATAAATGAGTAAAACCAAAAGCTTTCCTTGACTTGGAAGAGTTCCAGTGTTGTGTTGGATAGTCATAGCCAGCTAGCTAACATAGCATCCTTTCTGTTTGAGCAGGGTGTTTCAGTAGTCTGAACTACTAGCTGTATTTGCTAGCTAAGTAAGTGAAATGAAAGTGAAAAAAATGACAATCTCTCTCTCTCTATTTCTCTCTTGCTTCTCCTTCATTTGGGAAGAAATTAATTTCTTCAAAACTGTTCAACTATAGGCTTTCTCTTTCTTTGAGTCAACTACTCACCACATTTTATGCACTGCAGTGCTAGCTAGCTGTAGCTTATGCTTTCAGTACTAGATTAATTATCTGATCAACAACATGTTGAACAGCTCAAATAAGCAAAGAGAAATGACAGTCCATCATTACTTTAAGACATGAAGGTCAGTCAATACAGAAAAACCATCAAGCGCTATGATGAAAATGGCTCTCATGAGGACCGCCACAGGAATGGAAGACCCAGAGTTACCTCTGCTGTAGAGGATAAGTTCATTAGAGTTACCAGCCTCAGACATTGCAGCCCAAATAAATGCTTCACAGAGTTCAAGTAACAGACACATCTGTGTGAATCAGGCCTTCATGGTCGAATTGCTGCAAAGAAACCACTACTAAAGGACACCAATAAGAAGAAGAGACCTACTTGGGCCAAGAAACACGAGCAATGGACATTAGACCGGTGGAAATCTGTCCTTTCGTCTGGAGTCCAAATTGGAGGTTTTTGGTTCCAACCGCCCTGTCTTTGTGAGATGCGGTGTCGGTGAACGGATGATCTCTGCATGTGTATTTCCCACCGTAAGCATGGAGGAGGAGGTGTTATGGTGTGGGGGTGCTTTGCTGGTGACACTCTGTGATTTATTTAGAATTCAAGGCACACTTAACCAGCATGGCTACCACAGCATTCTGCAGCGATACGCCATCCCATCTGGTTTGGGCTTAGTGGGACTATCATTTGTTTTTCAACAGGACAATGACCCAACACACCTCCAGGCTGTGTAAGGGCTATTTTACCAAGAAGGAGAGTGATGGAGTGCTGCATCAGATGACCTGGCCTCCACAATCACCCGACCTCAACCCAATTGAGATGGTTTGGGATGAGTCAGACGGCAGAGTGAAGGAAAAGCAGCCAACAAGTGCTCAGCATATGTGGGAACTCCTTCAAGATTGTTGGAAAAGCATTCCAGGTGAAGTTGGTTGAGAGTGTGCAAAGCTGTTATAAAGGCAAAGGGTGGCAATTTTTTGGTTACTACATGATTCCATATGTGTTATTTCATAGTTTTGATGTCTTCACTATTATTCTACAATGTAGAAAATAGTAAAAATAAAGAAAAATCCTTCAATGAGTAGGTGTGTCCAATCTTTTGACGGGTACTGTATGTATGTCTGTTAGTGTCTTTAGTAAACCTATGTAATAAACACTAGCTCTATAATACATGACACACCAATGTAATTAGTGACCAAGGAAGACTCGAGATAGTGTTGAACTTTCCATGCACTAGACCTTTGTAGTAAGTTCCAAAGAGGCTGTGTTGGGATATGTGACCTATCTCCCTCCCCATTTTTGTACCTTTGATGAAGTCCTGGCGATTCCAGTGCCCCATAACATGCACAGATCACTCACACACACACGCACACGCACGCACGCACACGCACGCACGCACTCACGCACGCACACACACACACACACACACACACACACACACACACACACACACACAAAACACACAGACTGAGCCCTGCTGTGGGAACCAGCTGTCATTTCACATTTCACATGCACGAACGAAAGCACGCACGCATACAGACACAGACAGTTGCACGTACATACACAAACACACACACACTGACTGAACCCTGTGGGGAACCAGCTGTCATTTCAAATTTCTAATTTCGTGTCATATAGCGGAGTGTGTTTGATCTGAATAGACTTTGGGACTTTCAGATTCTCCCCTCTGTAACTGTCTACTTGTTGGACTCTCTCTCTCCCTTTCTCTCTCCCTATATGTTTCTAGCTTTGCCTGTCTCTTGGTTCCCCTATCACTCTATATTCCTCTGTGTCTGTGTCTCTATCAGTTTCTCTGTCTCCGTCCCTGCCGCTGTTTCTGTCTCCATTCTCTTTCTCGCTCTTTCTCTCTCATTCCTTCTCTCTCCCTCTCATTCTCTCTCTCTCTCTCTCTCTCGCTCTCTCTCTCTATATCTCTATCTCTCTTTCGCTCTCTCTCTCTCTGTTCCCATATCACTCCAATTCCCTCGGTACCAATTCCTTCTTCCATCTACTTGTCTGTCTCTCCTCCCTCTGTCTCTATCTCCCTCTTCCTCACCCTCTTTTCTCGCTCCACCAAGTGTCAGTCAAGGACAACTTCAGGCATCCCGGAGTAACGACTGCAGGCTTAGCTTATGGTTTCCTCTCTCTGCAACTTCAGAGCTTTTCTCTGGCACCCCCTAATCTCCTAACTTTCCCTCAAAGTTATTTTCCATAGTTTGATGAGATAGCTGGAAATGGCTTCTCAGGGATACTATCTATTATATCTCTCCTAGAGTGTAAGTGGTCACTATTCCACTATTTTCAGGGTGTGATTTAATAAGTTTCACTAGATGTTAATTTGATCATCTATTTAAACAGAGGATGTTGGAATATGGGATAAAAATTGTGCTAGCGAGTAGCTATAGCGATTTAGCAGGGGATGTTTATAAGGCATGACAGGACGGATTGTATGATTGGGGTGTCTTCAAGTGACTCATTTGACATTTCACGTCAATGCTTCATTTAGGCATCACCCATGCATAAGAAACTTAGTTTAATATACTATATGTTTTGCATGTTGACTGTACTGAATGTGTTATACTATGTAGATGGCCTAGTCCAAATGTCTTCTGCAAAATAGACACACACACAGGCAAGCAGAAAAGCACGCACGCATGCGCACCCACACACACAAACAAACAAACACACACAGACACACACAAACACACACACACACATTACAACTCTCAAGGTTAAATCTTCCCACTCCTCTCCCTCCACTTCTAGACTTGAGTAAAGTCTAATCTCTTGAATAATTTGTGTCTCCACCCCAGCCCTGATGCCCCGTAGCTCGTTACATATGCTGTTTCACTAACGAGAGACACCCTGTCTGAGGTCAGTCATTAGAGGTTATAGCTACCTTCCCAAACGATGCACATACAGTGGGGAGAACAAGTATTTGATACACTGCTGATTTTGCAGGTTTTCCTACTTACAAAGCAGTTGTTGCCTTCTCACCAAGCTGCTTGCCTATTGTCCTGTAGCCCATCCCATTCTTGTGCAGGTCTACAATTTTATCCCTGATGTCCTTACACAGCTCTCTGGTCTTAGCCATTGTGGAGAGGTTGGAGTCTGTTTGATTGAGTGTGTGGACAGGTGTTTTTATACAGGTAACGAGTTCAAACAGGTGCAGTTAATACAGGTAATGAGTGGAGAACAGGAGGGCTTCTAAAGAAAAACTAACAGGTCTGTGAGAGCCGGAATTCTTACTGGTTGGTAGGTGATCAAATACTTATGTCATGCAATAAAATGCAAATTAATTACTTAAAAATCATACAATGTGATTTTCTGGATTTTGTTTTAGATTCCGTCTCTCACAGTTGAAGTGTACCTATGATAAAAATTACAGACCTCTACATGCTTTGTAAGTAGGAAAACCTGCAAAATCGGCAGTGTATCAAATATTTGTTCTCCCCACTGTATCTCTCAGTCTACAGGAAGAGCTCTGCAGGGTAATCAAAAACACTTTCAGATGTGCGCCCAGGTGCACTCATCACTCTGCAGGATTTATTTATTTATTCCCACGGGGGGCCAGTATGAAAAACATTTTTTTTTTTTATGTATGCACTCACTAACTGTAAGTCGCTCTGGATAAGAGCGTCTGCTAAATGACTAAAATGTAAAATGTAAATTAGAAAGAAGTGATCTTAGAATGTGTATAAGACGCTTCCCGAGTGGTGTAGCGGTTTAAGGCACTGCATCGCGGCGTCACTACAGCCTGGGTTTCGATCCCGGCCGTGACCGGGAGTTCCATAGGGCGGCACACAATTGGCCCAACGTCGTCCAGGTTAGGGTAGGGTTTGGCCAGGGGTGGCTTTACTTGGCTCATCGCGGTCTAGCGACTCCTTGTGGCGGGCTGGGCACCTGCAAGCTGACTCGGTCGTCAGTTGAACGGTGTTTCCTCCGACACATTGGTGCGAGCGGGTGTTAAGAAGCACAGCTTGGGGGCCTCCCGAGTGGCTCAGCGGTCTAAGGCACTGCATCAAAGTTTTGCCTGTTTTTCCAGTGGTTGTGAGTGATTTAGCCTAATGTTGTACATGCCTAATTGTATTGTGATGTTTGATAGCATGGGATTCGATTCAAATGGCCATGTCTCGCCCTGTAACGCCCATTAGTTGTTTGCTTAGTGCCATTAACGGTGTTGGTAATCCTATTAGAGTCATTTACTACAGTGAATAAATATCTTTGCCTGAGAGCAGCGGCATATTTCTTACAGATAGATGTTGTTTTTTTCTCTGTTTAATTAATAAGTAATGTCGTTTAGTCCTGCATTACAGTGAGTAATGGTGTGTGTGTGTGCGTGCGTGCATATTCATCCTAGCGTGCATGAGGGTGTTTGTGTGTGTGCGTGCATGTGTGAAAATCAATGGCCTTTGTTTTTCTCCAGTCGTTACTTATTTTCTCACTTCTCCCCTTGAGAGGAACTCTATCTCTCTCTCGATCCCTCTCTTTCTGTATTGCTGAATCAGCTAGGAGGAAATTGAGAATTAGCTTGGAATAAATTAGCTTTAGAAGAGAGCCATAGATCAGAGGTGTACTGTGAGAGAGTTAATGGTCAGAGGGACAGCAAGAAAGATAGAGAGAGAGAGAGAACTAGAGAGAGAAAAGAGAGAGAGAGAGAGAGAGAGAGAGAGAGAGAGAGAGAGACAGTGGGTGGAGAGAGAGAGAGAGAGAGAGAGAGGTGAAAGTGTTTGGGATTGCAGTGGTATTCGAGTAATAAGATAGCACTGCAGTGGTGATGGTGGCAGACAATAACAATATAATGTTTTAGGGTAAAATTGTCTGTTATCTCTGTTGTGTGTGCGACTGTGTGTGTGTCATGTGAGCGT
>NW_025538014.1:0-24254 GCF_020615455.1 Coregonus clupeaformis | reverse complement strand
CCTAAGCAGCTGCACAAAATGGCCAACAGAGGAGGCAGGAGAGATGTCCTGCAAACACTGGATGACAGGGAATTATTGAGACGCTACAGATTGGATCGTGCAGGAATCATGTTTGTGGTGGATCTCCTTAGAGATGCAATTACTTCACCAACTCGACGCCACAACGCTATTACACCGGAGAAGAAAGTAATCACAACCCTGAGGTATTTGGCAACAGGGAAAATGCAACAATGCAGCAGTGATGACTTGGGTCTGTCCCAATCCTCCGTCAGCAGAGTCATCACCCAAACACTGACAGCTTTGTCACAACCTAATATTGTGACACAATTTGTTTCCATTCCCGCTGGATGCCCCGCACTTTACACACACATAAAAGGGCATTTATGGACATTGCAGGATTCCCTGGCGTTGTGGGTGTAATTGATGGAACACTATGTGAGAATAATTGCGCCGATCAGAGGACGAGGCTGTCTTTGTTAACAGGAAGAATTTCCACAGCATCAATGTGCAAATAGTGTTCAATGCGGCCTGGAAGATTTTGGACATTGTGGCTAAATGGCCAGGCTCCACACATGATGCGAGAATGCTCTCCGAGAGTGGCATCAGACAGCTTTTTGAGAGACGCTATGTGCCAGCTAATTGCCACTTGTTAGGGGGACAGTGGCTACCCATGCAAACCATGGCTCCTTACACCTTACCTCCAGCCACGCCAAGGGCCCCAACTAAACTATAACAGGTAAGCCAAACAATACAAAAATCATGGAAATGAAATGCAAGCAATATGTTAGAGCATCCAAGTAGTGCAATATTTCCATCAAATAATTAAAGGTCTGTATTCTATTGTAGGGCCCACAAGACAACAAGAGCGGTGGTGGAGCGTGGCATAGGCCAGCTTAAGAGGCGCTTTCATGTTCTCCACGGAGAGGTGCGGCTGAGGCCTGAAAAAGTCAGCAAACTCATCATAGCCTGTGCAATATTACACAATATTTGCAAGGTTAGACAGATTGCAGAACCTCTGGAGGATGGCGATGGAGGATGAGGATGGAGACAACGATGAGGATGGTGGTGAAGAAGATATTCACATTCCACAGGGGAACCTAGCCCAGAGTGGACTGCCTTACAGGGCAAAACTTCACAAATTTACATTTCAGGCAAGCTGTAGCCCCATGTCATTTGAGAACTTGTGATGGTATTAAGAACTACCACAGTTTTACTGCACATCACCTGCAACTGTTAAATGCAAGACACAGAACACAATCTCTAAATGGTTTATTTTTTAGGTGTTCAATTTTAAGGTGGTAGTACTCCTCCTGAAGGGAAAGGACTTTTTTTGTTGTTCAAACACATCAATTGTGAGTTGCAATCTTCTCTCCTGCAGGGATGCTGGACGGAGCAGGTGCTGCGGATGGGAATGGTGTTTGATCCGCCCTGGCTATCCTGAGTAGCAGCTGCAGATGGTTCAGGCGGCAAACTTGATGGGCCCGGGTTCTTGTGATGGCTCCATGCTACAGAAATACATAGGCCTAGTTTAATTATTGTTTTGATTAAATTAATTTAATACAATGAGCATGGATAACACATGAAATGGCTTCGCAATGAATAAACACTGTTGATATGAATAACCCTGTGTCCTACCTTTGCTGCATTTCAAGGGCCTGCATCATTGACGTGTCAATGCCTGTTGGCAGCCCGGTGACACTGACCTCAGAGTGTCCCAGGACTTGAAAGACAGTGTCGGCCACCTGGGACAGCCGCTTTGCAGGTGGTCCACCCCTAGAAAGAAAACAGTCAATGAACACAGTACTTAGGCATGTAAATTAACTTTGCCAGCAGGAGCAAATTGCCAGATTATGTGGTAGGCCATAGTATTTTGCTCACCTGTGAGTGAGGATTCCCGCTTGTGTGCTGCAATCTCATCTTTTGCCTTGGACTGCAGCACATACCACCTTTCTCACAATCGTCGCCTGTCCGCACCACCAGTGGAAAAGAGGCATTGATTGTTTGGGATATTGTGTCCCAGGCGCCTCTTGCCTTGGCTAGTGACAGTTGGGCCAAATTTTCCTCGTAACATACCTTTATGTTCGTTTCACCAACTGGGCCAGCAACAAACCTTGCTCCTCAGTCCAGTTCGCCTGCGATTCCCTTTTTTCTCCATTTTCTGTGTTTGTAGGATATTTGTTAACAAGCCTTCATAAATAGACCAGCCAGCAATCACAGACATTGTTAAAAGCTGAGCTGTGTTACCCTCGTTAAGTTCACACTGAGTTGTAACGTTGCAATTTCTACTTCATTAAGGACAGCCCCTTGAGATAGGCCATCTTGTTTTCAATGGGGTCCATAGGAAGTGAAAGTACAAAATATGCCAGCTAGGATATTAATATGAGCAAATGAGACACAAATCATTATTTGAACAGGGTGTAATGAGCTTAAGTTTTCACATATTTTAGATTCTAATGTTAGGCTATAACCCCTACAGCTTACTATTCATTTTCCAGATATTTTCTTGAATGTGAAATATTATTTACAATTATAGTCTGCATAATCAATCAATTTCAATCAATTTTATTTTATATAGCCCTTCTTACATCAGCTAATATCTCGAAGTGCTGTACAGAAACCCAGCCTAAAACCCCAAACTGTCACGATTCAGACAGACGACCAGAGGACCACAATTGCGTCACACCAGAAAGTTTATTAAACTTAAGGGAAAAGGGAAGTAGGGAGTGAATGAAGGCTCCAGGGTAACAGGGATCCCGTCCAATGCGCTGGGTCTGTGCCCCCCAGTGGCAGCGATGCGTCCTGAAGCCGGTGGTGGGTGGTCCAGAAGTCCTGGGGGAGACACAGACACAACAGGGCGGAATGAAACCAGGCAGCAGTACAGTTCAAGGGAATCCAAAATCGTAGTAGCAAGGCAGAAGGCTGGTCAGAGTTACCGGGATTGAAGAGTAGTCAGGAGTCGTAATGGCAGAAGCAGGTCTGGATCTCCTAAGGCAGAAGAGTATCCAATAAACAGGCAGGTCCGGGGTCACAAAACCAGGGTGAGCCAGAAGCGCGAGCAAACAGGTTCCGGGGTGTGAGCTTTGCAGACGATCTGACACCGGAGAGCTGAAAGACAGGGCCTTAAATACTGGGAGAGGTTAGTGGGTAATGCAGCGCAGCTGGCAGAGTAATTAGAGCCGAGCAGAGCAGGGACAGGTGGAGCTAGTTAGGCTGAGTAGAGAGAGGGAGGTGAGCAGAGTGGAAGATAGTGGAAACCAATTAAGGTGGTAACCCGGTGGAGTGAGAGGGCTCATGACAGAACCCCCCCAAGGGGACGGCCCCAGAAGTCCCAAGAGCAACACCACGCCGGCGGGAGGAGGGAGCCGAGGAGGGCTAGAACTCCTCCCGAACGGTCCGAGTGAACGTCCTCATCCTCGGAGGAAGCCGGAGGGCCGGTCGGAGAGATGGGACAGGTCCCGAGACAGGATCAGGCACAGGACAGGAAGCCGAGCGGGCCGACGGTTAGGGACCCCTCTGGGGCGGCCCCTACGGATTGCAGGTTGATCAGGATGCCGTTGGTGAAAGCGGTGATGAGAGTCCTATCCACAATCCGACTAGCTGGCACCCAGGTCCTTTCCTCAGGTCCATAGCCCTCCCAGTCAATGAGGTACTGGAGACCCCTACCCTCCGTCTGACCGAAGCAGGCGGCGGACGGTGTAAACCAGACCACCATCGACGAGCCGTGGAGGAGGAGGACCAGGCGCAGCAGGGACCAGCGGACTCTCATGGATGGGCTTAATCTTAGACACATGGAAAGTGCGTGCACCTCAGGGAATTAGGCAGTTGGAGCCGGACAGCAGTTGGGCTAATCACTCTTATGATAGGGAATGGGCCAATGAACCGAGGTGCAGCTTCTGCACTCCACCCTGAGTGGCAGGTTCTTCGATGACAACCACACCCTTTGACCAACATGGTAGGTGGGAGCAGGAATTCTCCGACGGTTGGCCCCGGTAGTGTAGCTGGCAAACGGACCTGAGGAGTGTGGCTCGAGCTTGTACCAGGTGCGCGACATCGACGGGCAAAAGCAAGTGCAGATGGGCAAGTAACCTCCTCCTCCTGGCTGGCAAATAGAGGAGGCTGTTATCCATAAACACATTGGAAAGGGGACATACCGATGCAGAGCAGTCAGAGAATCTGTGTGCGTATCCACCCATGTCAATTGCTGCGACCAGGAGTGGGGTTGCGTGAAGTCATGCATCTGCAGTGCCTTCTCGAGCTCCTGATTAGCCCGCTCTGACTGCCCATTGGATTGGGGATGGAATCCGGAAGTCAGACTGACTCGTGGCTCCCAGCAGGTGACAGAACTCCTTCCAAAAAGCGGAGGAGAATTGTGGACCACGGTCAGAAACAACATCCCTGGGCAGCCGTGGATCCGGGAAGACGTGTTCCAGGACCACCCGGGCGGTCTCCTTGGCGGTTGGGAGCTGGGGGAGGGGAATGAAGTGTGCCATCTTGCTGAAACGGTCAACGATGGTGAGAATGACGGTCATGCCACTTGAAGGGGGCAGCCCCGTGACAAAGTCAAGGGGCGATGTGAGACCAGGGACGTCTGGGCACAGGCAGGGGCTGCAGCAATCCGGCTGGGGGCTGGCAGGACGACTTGTGTTGGTTGCAGATGGGCAGGCTTGGACGAATTCCCGTACATCCTTCCTCAGAGAGGGCCACCAGAACCTCTGGGCGAGCAGGTTGTAAGTGCGGGTGGAGCCAGGGTGACAAGCTAGGCGGGAGTCATGTCCCCCACTGAATGACCTGGGACCTCAGGTTTTCGGGGGACAAAAAGGCGGTCAGCTGGGCAAGTGCTGGGACCTGGGGCTGGTTACGAGAGCCTCCAGCACCTGTTCCTCAACAGCCCAGGTCAGAGCTGCAACGATGCAGGGACTCGGCAGAATCGACACAGGGTCCTTGGAGGGGTGTCATCTTCTGGAATTGACGGGAGAGGGCGTCTGGCTTGAGTGTTGCGTGATCCAGCCGGTATGACAGAGTGAAATTAAACCTGGTGAAGAACAGGCCCAGCGGACTGCCGAGTTCCACCGCTTTGGCCGCGCGGATGTACTCCAAGTTCTTATGATCGGTCCAAACGAGAAATGGAATGGTGGACCCCTCCAGCCAGTGACGCCACTCCTCCAAGGCAAGCTTCACAGCCAGCAGCTCACGGTTCCTGTCGTAATTGCACTCAGAGGGGGACAACCGACGTGAGAAAAAGGCACAGGGATGGAGCTTCTATCCTCCGCAGCCCACTGAGAAATCACAGCACTAACTCCCACATCCGAGGCGTCCACCTCCACAATGAATTCCCGGTCCACATCAGGCATCTGGAGGATGGGAGCGGAGGTGAACCTCACCTTGAGGGTACTGAAGGCTTTGTCGGCTGCTGGGGGTCCAGGTGAAGGGTTGCTTGGTGCTGGTTAGAGCAGTGAGAGGGGCAGCAACGGTACTGTAGTTCCGGATAAACTTCCTATAGAAGTTAGCAAACCCCAGAAACTGTTGCAGCTTCTTTCTGTTCTCCGGAACTGGCCAAAGTGACTGCTGATACTTTGGCAGGATCCATTTGGATACTTCCTTCTGCCACTATGTACCCCAGGAAGGCCACTGTCTTGACGTGAAACTCACATTTCTCTGCCTTGGCGTAGAGGGAATTCTCCAGAAGACGATGAAGGACTTGCTGGACATGGCGGGTGTGTTCAGACAGGTTTCTGGAGTAAATTAAGATGTCATCCAGGTAAACGAAGACAAACTTGTTTAACATGTCCCGCAGTACATCATTCACTAGAGCCTGGAACACAGCAGGAGACATTGATGAGGCCAAAAAGGCATAACCAGATACTCGTAGTGGCCTGTTGGTGTATTGAATGCGGTTTTCCATTCATCCCTCCCGGATCCGACTAGGTGGTAAAGCGTTTCTGAGATCCAACTTGAAAAACAGTGGCTCCCTGGAGCAACCAAAAGCAGAGGTGAGCAGAGGCAGAGGGTAACGGTTTTTCACTGTGATGTCGTTGAGTCCCCTGTAGTCGAAGCAGGCAAGAGATCCGTCCTTCTTCCCCACAAAGAAGAAGCCAGCACCAGCAGAGATGAAGATGAACGGATTAATCCTGCGGACAGAGAGCCATTGATGTAGTCCTCATGGACTTTCTCTTCAGGAGCAGACAACGAAAAAGACGACCCGGAGGAGCTGTTCCAGGGAGGAGGTCGATGGCACAGTCGATGGTCGGTGAGGGGGCAGAGATGTGGCTCTTGCTTTGTTAAACACCCTCTGAGACCATGGTAGCATTCTGGGACATTGGAGAGGTCAGGAGCGGAGTTAGTAGGTACTGGCCGAGGGGGGAGGTGCGGCAGCAAGCAGGCAGGTTCGGTGGCAGTCCTCTCCCCACTCCCTGATCACCCCGGTCACCCAGTCGAGCTGAGGCCTTGTGCCGGGCGGAGCCATGGGTAACCCAGGATGAGGGGTTGGCCTGGAGAGGGGAGCAGGTGAAACTGGATAGTTTCTTGATGGTTTCCGGACAGACCCATCGAGACCGGGGGCCGTGACATGAGTGACCGATCCGGGAGTGTCCGTCCCAGTGCCCGGGCAGGAATAGGAGGTGTCAAACGGAGGTTCTCCAGTCCCAGTTGGCGTGCCAGCTTGATCGTCCCATATGTTGGCTTCGGCGCCAGAATCCACCAGAGCAGCCAGGGTGTGAGTTGGAGTCAGAGAGGCGGAGGTGAACTTGCAGCAGGGGTTTCGGTCGGAGGACTGGATGGTCATTGAACTCGACCGGACTCCCCCTACGCCCGTGAGCTCCCAGGCCCAAAGGGCAGGTTACCACACGATGTCCACCCTCCCACAATAGAGGCAGAGGTTTGAGGTGAGCGGCGCTGGCGCTCTGCAGGAGTGAGGGAGGCTCGCCTAATCTCCATAGGCTCAGACTGATCAAGCTGACCTGGGTGAGTGGCAGTAGATGACAGGAGCCCAGTCGGATCTCTCCGAATGCCGGTAGTAGGTGGACTTGGCGCCCTCTCACGACGACGGGTCTGTATCCTTCTGTCGATCCTGACAGTCAGTGCGATGGCTTCATCAAGAGTGGAAGGCAGTTCATGGAGACCAACTCGTCCCTGATATAGTCAGCCAAACTATGGAAGAACGCGTCCACTAACGTGGTGTGTTTCCAAGAACTTCGTCTAGCCAGGGTTCGGAAGTCGATGGAATGGTCTGCGACTGTACGTCTGCCTTGTCGAATACTGAACAGTTCACGAGACGCCTCTGACGGTGGGTGAATCCAGGTCAAACACCTTCAGCATCTCCTCAGCAAACAGGTCGAAGGTTGCACATGCGGGGGGTTTGACGTTCAACTCTGCTGTTCCCCAGAGTCGAGCTCGGCCCGCCAGGTGAGTGATGCATACCCAACTAGCCCTCCGTGGCGAGGTCCTGGCTGCAAGGAGAACTGAAGTCTGCAGCTAGTCAGGAATGGCCGGACCTAGGTTGAATCGCCGTTGAACCGCTCGGGGTTTCCAATCTTGGGTTCTGAGCAGCGGCTGCAATGACCGGGGCAGGTAACTCGGGGCTGGGCTGGTGGGCAGACTGGCTGGGGTAAGGTTGGTGAGGAGTTGAATGAGCATCGGCGAAGTTGTTGTTGCTGCTGCTGGAACTGCTGCTCATGCTCATCGGTTTCCATGTCGGGGAAAGTGTGCGCTGAGTCCATAATGGTCGGATCGCACTGTCACCGATTCAGACAGACGACCAGAGGACCACAATTAGCGTCACACCAGAAAGTTTATTAAACTTAAGGGAAAAGGGAAGTAGGGAGTGAATGAAGGCTCAGGGTAACAGGGATCCCGTCCAATGCGCTGGGTCTGTGCCCCCCCAGTGGCAGCGATGCGTCCCTATGAAGCCGGGTGGTGGGTGGTCCAGAAGTCCTGGGGGGAGACACAGACACAACAGGGCGGAATGAAACCAGGCAGCAGCTACAGTTCAAGGAATCCAAAATACGTAGTAGCAAAGGCAGAAGGCTGGTCAGAGTTACCGGGATTGAAGAGTAGTCAGGAGTCGTAATGGCAGAAGCAGGTCTGGATCTCCTAAGGCAGAAGAGTATCCAATAAACAGGCAGGTCCGGGGTCACAAACCAGGGTGAGCCAGAAGCGCAGCAAACAGGTTCCGTGAGCTTGCAGACGATCTGACACCGGAGAGCTGGAAAGACAGGGCCTTAAATACTGGGAGAGGTTAGTGGGTAACCTGCAGCGCAGCTGGCAGAGTAATTAGAGCCGAGCAGAGCAGGGACAGGTGGAGCTAGTTAGGGCTGAGTAGAGAGAGGGAGGTGAGCAGAGGGAAGATAGTGGAAACCAATTAAGGTGGGCAACCCGGTGGAGTGAGAGGGCTCATGACACAAACAGCTAGTAATGCAGGTGTAGAAGCACGGTGGCTAGGAAAACTCCTAGAAAGGCGAAAGCCTAGAAGAAAAGAGAGGAACCAGGCTATGAGGGGTGGCCAGTCCTCTTCTGGCTGTGCCGGTGGAGATTATAACAGAACCATGCCAAGATGTTCAAAAATGTTCATAAGTGACAAGCATGGTCAAATAATAATCAGGAATAAATCTCAGTTGGCTTTTCATAGTCGATCATTAAGAGTTGAAAACAGCAGGTCTGGACAGGTAGGGGTTCCATAACCGCAGGCAGAACAGTTGAAACTGGAATAGCAGCAAGGCCAGGCGGCTGGGGACAGCAAGGAGTCACCACGGCCGGTAGTCCCACGTATGGTCCCAGGGCTCAGGTCTCTCAGTTGGCTTTTCCTGTCGATCATTAAAGAGTTGAAAACAGCAGGTCTGGGACAGGTAGGGGTTTCGTAGCCGCAGGCAGAACAGTTGAAACTGGAATAGCAGCAAGGCCAGGCGGACTGGGGACAGCAAGGTGTCATCATGCCCGGTAGTCCTGACGTATGGTCCTAGGGCTCAGGTTCTCAGAGAAAAGAGAGAACGAGAGAATTAGAGAGAGAGACATACTTAAATTCACACAGGACACTGGATAAGACAGGAGAAGTACTCCAGGTATAACCAACTAACCCCCAGCCCCCGACACATAAACTACTGCAGCATAAATACTGGAGGCTGAGACAGGAGCGGTCCGAAGACACTGGGCCCCATCCGAAGAAACCCCGGACAGGGCCAAACAGGAAGGATACCCCACCCATCCCAAAGCACAGCCCCCGCACCACTAGAGGGATATCCCCAACCACCACCTACAATCCTGAGACAAGGCCGAGTATGCCTACAGAGGTCTCCACCACAGCACAAACCAAGGGGGCGCCAACGACAGGAAGATCACGTCAGTAACTCAACCCACTCAAGTGACGCACCCCCCCAGGGACGGCATGAAAGAGCACCAGCAAGCCAGTGACTCAGCCCCTGCAACAGGGTTAGAGGCAGAGAACCCCAGTGGAGAGGGGAACCGTTCCGCAGAGACAGCAAGGGCTGTTTGCTGCTCCAGCCTTTCCGTTCACCTTCACCTCCTGGGCCAGACTACACTCAATCATATGACCTACTGAAGAGATAAGTCTTCAGTAAAGACTAAAGGTTGAGACCGAGTCCGTCTCTCACATGGGTAGGCAGACTGTTCCATAAAAATGGAGATCCTATAGGAGAAACCCTCCTCCCGCTGTTTGCTTAGAAATTCTAGGGGACAATTAGGAGGCCTGCGTCTTGTGACCGTAGCGTACGTATTGGTATGTACGGCAGGACCAACTCGGAAAGATAGGTAGGAGCAAGCCCATGTAACGCTTTATAGGTTAACAGTAAAACCTTGAAATCAGCCCTTGCCTTAACAGGAAGCCAGTGTAGGGAAGCTAGCACTGGAGTAATATGATCAAATTTCTTGGTTCTAGTCAGGATTCTAGCAGCCGTATTTAGCACTAACTGAAGTTTATTTAGTGCTTTATCCGGTAGCCGGAAAAATAGAGCATTGCAGTAGTCTAACCTAGAAGTAACAAATGCATGGATTAATTTTTTCTGCATCATTTTTGGACAGAAAATTTCTGATTTTGCAATGTTACGTAGATGGAAAAAGCTGTCCTTGAAACAGTCTTGATATGTTCGTCAAAAGAGAGATCAGGGTCAAGAGTAACACCGAGGTCCTTCACAGTTTTATTTGAGACGACTTTACAACCATCTAGATGAATTGTCAGATTTAACAGAAGATCTCTTTGTTTCTTGGGACCTAGAAACAAGCATCTCTGTTTTGTCCGAGTTGTAAAACGTTTTCAGCCATCCACTTCCTTATGTCTGAAACACAGGCTTGAATGCGAGGGCAATTTTGGGGCACCATGTTTCATTGAAATGTACAGCTGTGTGTCATCCGCATAGCAGTGGAAGTAACATTATGTTTTCGAATAACATCCCCAAGAGGTAAAATATTAGTGAAAACAATAGTGGTCCTAAAACGGAACCTCGAGGAACACCGAAAGTACAGTTGATTTGTCGGAGGACAGACCATTCACAGAGACAAACTGATATCTTTCCGACAGGTAGGATCTAAACCAGGCCAGAACTTGTCCGTGTAGACCAATTTGGGTTTCCAGTCTCTCCAAAAGAATGTGGTGATCGATGGTGTCAAAGGCAGCACTAAGGTCTAGTAGCACGAGGACAGATGCAGAGCCTCGGTCTGACGCCATTAAAAGGTCATTTACCACCTTCTCAAGTGCAGTCTCAGTGCTGTGATGGGGCTCTAAAACCAGACTGAAGCATTTCGTATACATTGTTTGTCTTCAGAAAGGCAGTGAGTTGCTGCGCAACAGCTTTTTCTAAAATTTTTGAGAGGAATGGAAGATTCGATATAGGCCGATAGTTTTTTTATATTTTCCGTCAAGGTTTGGCTTTTTCAAGAGAGGCTTTATCACTGCCACTTTTAGTGAGTTTGGTACACATCCGGTGGATAGAGAGCTGTTTATTATGTTCAATATAGGAGGGCCAAGCACAAAGCAGCTCCTTCAGCAGTTTAGTAGGAACAGGATCCAGTATGCAGCTTGAAGGTTTAGAGGCTATGATTATTTTCATCATTGTGTCAAGAGATATAGTACTAAAACACTTGAGTGTCTCTCCCGATCCCAGGCCCTCGCAGAGCTGGCAGATCCAGGACAGCTAAGCCCTGGAGGAATACGCAGATTCAAAGAGGAGTCCGTAATTTGCTTTCTAATGGTCATGATCTTTTCCTCAAAGAAGTTCATGAATTTATCACTGCTGAAGTGAAAGCCATCCTCTCTTGGGGAATGCTGCTTTTTAGTTAGCTTTGCAACAGTATCAAAAAGAAATTTTGGATTGTTCTTATTTTCCTCAATTAAGTTGGAAAAGTAGGATGATCGAGCAGCAGTGAGGGCTCTTCGGTACTGCACGGTACTGTCTTTCCAAGCTAGTCGAAGACTTCCAGTTTGGTGTGGCGCCATTCGTTCCAATTTCCTGGAAGCTTGCTTCAAAGCTCGGGTATTTTCTGTATACCAGGGAGCTAGTTTCTTATGACAAATGTTTTTCGTTTTTAGGGGTGCAACTGCATCTGGGTATTACGCAAGGTTAAATTGAGTTCCTCAGTTAAGTGGTTAACTGATTTTTGTCCTCTGACGCCTTGGGTAGGCAGAAGGAGTCTGGAAGGGCATCAATGAATTTTTGTGTTGTTTGAGAATTTATAGCACGACTTTTGATGCTCCTTGGTTGGGGTCTGAGCAG
Organism: Coregonus clupeaformis; assembly: GCF_020615455.1. Classification (NCBI taxonomy): domain Eukaryota; kingdom Metazoa; phylum Chordata; class Actinopteri; order Salmoniformes; family Salmonidae; genus Coregonus; species Coregonus clupeaformis. Next base: position 12,537 of record NW_025538014.1, on the reverse strand, counting down.
ATTATTTGTTGCGATTGCAAATGTAATAAAATGGTGGTCCGATAGTCCAGGATTTTGTGGAAAAACATTAAGATCTACAACATTTATTCCATGGGACAAAACTAGGTCCAGAGTATGACTGTGGCAGTAGTAGGTCCAGAGACATGTTGGACAAAACCCACTGAGTCGATAATGGCTCGAAAGACTTTTGGAGTGGGTCTGTGACTTCTCCATGTGAATATTAAAATCACCAAAAATTAGAATATGATCTGCTATGACTACAAGGTCTGATAGGAATTCAGGAAACTCAGAGAGGAACGCTGTATATGGCCCAGGAGGCCTGTAAACAGTAGCTATAAAAAGTGATTGAGTAGGCTGCATAGATTTCATGACTAGAAGCTCAAAAGATGAAAACGCCATTTTTTTTTTGTAAATTGAAATTTGCTATCGTAAATGTTAGCAACACCTCCGCCTTTGCGGGATGCACGGGGAATATGGTCACTAGTGTAACCAGGAGGTGAGGCCTCATTTAACACAGCAAATTCATCAGGCTTAAGCCATGTTTCAGTCAGGCCAATCACATTGAGATTATGATCAGTGATTGGTTCATTGACTATGACTGCCTTTGAAGTGAGGGATCTAACATTAAGTAACCCTATTTTGAGATGTGAGGTATCACGATCTCTTTCAATAATGGCAGGAATGGAGGAGGTCTTTATCCTAATAAGATTGCTAGGTGAACACCGCCATGTTTAGTTGCCCAACCTAGGTCGAGGCACAGACACAGTCTCAATGGGTATGGCTGAGCTGACTACACTGACTGTGCTATTGGCAGACTCCACTAAGCTGGCAGGTTGGCTAACAGCCTGCTGCCTGGCCTGCACCCTATTTCACTGTGGGGCTAGAGGAGTTAGAGCCCTATCTATGTTGGTAGATAAGAGGAGAGCACCCTCCAGCTAGGATGGAGTCCGTCACTCCTCAGCAGGTCAGGCTTGGTCCTGTTTGTGGGTGAGTCCCAGAAAGAGGGCCAATTATCCACAAATGTTATCTTTTGGGAGGGCAGAAAACAGTTTTCAACCAGCGATTAAGTGCTGAGACTCTGCTGTAGAGCTCGTCACTTCCCCTAACTGGGAGGGGGCCAGAGACAATTACTCGATGCCGACACATCTTTCTAGCTGATTTACAAGCTGAAGCTATGTTGCACTTGGTGACCTCTGACTGTTTCATCCTAACATCGTTGGTGCCGACGTGGATAACAATATCTCTATACTCTCACACTCGCCAGTTTTAGCTTTAGCCAGCACCATCTTTAGATTAGCCTTAACGTCGGTAGCCCTGCCCCTGGTAAACAGTGTATGATCGCTGGGTGATTCGTTTTAAGTCTAATACTGCGGGTAATGGAGTCGCCAATGACTAGGGTTTTCAATTTGTCAGAGCTAATGGTGGGAGCCTTCGTGCCTCAGACCCCGTGAACGGGAGGAGTAGAGACTAGAGAAGACTCAGACTCAGACTCCGACTCGCTACATAATGGGGAAAACCGGTTGAAGGTTTCTGTCGGCTGAATGAGCGACACCGGTTGAGCATTCCAACAGTATTTCCTCCAGAAGCCATGAGAAAGTTGTCCGCCAGTGCGGGGACTGTGCGGGGGGATTTATACTAACGTTACTGTCTGTACTTACTGGTGGCACAGACGCTGTTTCTTCCTTTCCTACACTGAGATTACCCTTGCCTAACGATTGCGTCTGAAGCTGGGCTTGTAGCACAGCTATTTTCGCCGTAAGGCGATCGTTCTCCTGTATATTATGAGTACAGCGACTGCAATTAGAAGACATCATGTTAATGTTACTACTTAGCTTCGGCTGTTGAAGATGTTGATGAACCATGTCCAGATAAAGCGTCCGGAGTGAAAAAGTTGAATAAGGGAAAAAGTGCATAAGATTAGAGTGTATAATTATGTTTATTGATTTGAGGGTACATCCTTTGCTCATTATCACCAAAAGTTCATTTTCATCAAACTTGTAGGATCAACCAATCACGGCTTTTGAAATGATGACTCATACCTAGCAACGGGGTCAACCACACCTCCTCACTAAGATAGGATTTTTCATCCATTCCTGGCTCAGAGTTCACTGAAAATGTTCTGGAATCACTTCTAAGCTAAAACTCCTGGCAAGGAATTTTTAGGTTAAGTTAGGAGCTCTCTGAGAGGATTCTCAGAATCTTTAAGGATACGGGCCCTGGTTTGGACTCTCCACCGTAGTAGCCCCCAAGGAAACCCCTACACACCTCCCTGAGCACTGACTGGACCATCCCTTGAGAGCCCTCTGTTGCCAGGAAATAGTGGGATCATGAGTGGTTAACCAGGGAAGTCCCAACACCACAGGATACGCAGGAGAATCAATCAGATAGAGACTAATCCTCTCCTCATGACCCCCCTGCGTCCTCATTAAGAGTGGAGCGGTAACCTCCCTGATTAGACCTTACCCTAGCGGGCGACTATCTAATGCGTGGACAGGGAAGGGCACATCAACACGAACAGTAGGAATCCCTAACCTATGAGAATATTGACGATCAATAAAATTCCCAGCTGCGCCTGAATCTACTAGCGCCTTATGCTGGGAATGAGGAGAAAACTCTGGAAACACAACCTCTATACACAACTGACCAACAGGGAGCTCTGGGTGAGTCGGGTGCCTACTCACCTGAGATGGTCGACCAGTGCTCTGTTTACTGCCTCGACTCCCTGGGGACCCTCCCCAGCACCGACCCACAGTGTGTCCTCTGCGGCCACAGTTGGTGCAGGGGATGGCCCCTCTCCTGGTCTCCTTAGCGCAGCACCTCCCGGAGCTCCATGGGGGGTAGAGTCGAGGTGCTGGGATGGAATGAATGGGCCCTGATCAGAACGTCCGTGGGTCTCCAACAGGTTATCCAGCCTGATGGACATCTCCACCAGTTGGTCCAGGTTGAGATTGGAATCCCTGCAGGCCAGTTCCCTCCAAACGTCCTCCCTTAGGCTGCACCAATAGTGGTCGATCAGGGCCCTCTCATTCCTTCCGGCGCTGGCTGCCAACGTCCTGAACTCCAGCGCAAAATCCTGGGCGCTCCCTCCTCTCCTGTCGTAGGTGGAACAGACGCTCGCCTGAAATCCTTGTAGCGGACCGATGCAGCGCAATTCCCTCCCCACTCGGCGTTGGCCCACTCGAGTGCCTTCCCCCGACAGACAGGAGATGAGGGCGGACACGCTCTGTATCCCGAGGGCGCCGGTGAATGGTTGCCAGGTAGAGCTCTACCTGGAGAAGGGAAACCCTGACACCCGGCTGGTGTACCTCATATGCCCTCTGGAGCGAGAGCCGAATCCCACTGGGCCCAGGTGGAGAAGGGGTGGACTGTGGTATGGGTGGTAGAGTGGTTGGAGGAGGTGTGGAAAGGCCACCTCTCTCCCAACGGTCCATAGTATTCATCACCCTCTCCATGGCGGTGCCGAGCGCCTGGATGATACTCTCCTGTCGTTGAAATCGTTCCTCCATCGAGTCGGGCTGTACCTGCTGACTCCATAGATGGTGCGTGGTTCTGTAACGAGTGTCAGTGTAATGCGGTGGATCAAGTCAGGCGCAGGACACAGAACTCAAGAAACGTACTTTTACTGAAAATGAGTAAAGAAAACAACACAGAAATACCTCCAAACAGGAAGGAACTAACCTGCTCACCAATGACACACGAAAAGAAAAACAACCACGCACAAAACACATTGGGAGCCACTGGGTTAAATAGGGAAGGCGTGATTACTATAATGGGCAACAGGTGTGTGACATTAGACAACAGGTGCAACATAGAAACATAGAACATAGATCGGCAGTAGCTAGTATTCCGGTGACGACGAACGCCGCAGCCTGCCCGAGCAAGGAAGAGGGGCAGCATCGGCAGAATCCGTGACACATACATATTCCATGTCTCAATTGTCTCAGGTTAAAGAAGGATTTTTATGCCTTTCTCTCCTCCCTTCATCTACACTGATTGAAGTGGATTTAACAGGTGACATCAATAAGGGATCATAGCTTTCACCTGGATTCACCTAATTTTTTGTCTGTGACATTTCCTTACCTGTAAAGGGTGTTTTATAGTCCTCTAATCCCCCAGTTTGTAGCAAAGGTTGACTGTGATCCTGTTTGTGAAACCGTCTCTTGGATAACTGACTGTAAGACTATTAGAGTAAACCCACACTGCTCTGTGGCTCACAAATGTACATAAAATATATTAGGAATGTGCATCATTCACTGTACATGTCCCGCCCTAAGTCACACACTAATACGTTCCATGATACTGTACTGTAATAAATTAATATCAGTTCCAAAGAATGCATAAATGATGACTATGAGAGAGTTGTGGGACAATATGACTTTGGAATGGTTCCTTTTAGCGATACAGAAACATGATGAGTAGACAAAATAATTAAACTGTAATGTTTGAGTGCTGATCTCCCCTTTTATGATCATGGAAATACGAGCCAGTCATGAATGCAAGTATTTTCATATTGTAACACAGCCATCAGTGGCATGAAAGAAGCTATTCATTGCAATGTTTGATTTCAGTTTATAAAACTTTTCTGGTCATTCTTATGACTCCTCAACAACAGGGACCATGCTTATATTCAACTTGTATTTTATATTTCGAATAGTCACTATTTATAAGTAACAGTTTTTTTTTTTAGGTTTGGCTAGATCAGCCCCCACCAGATAATGTCCTGTCAAAAAATTATCTCAATGGACAAATTTGTTTCAAAGGGCATATCATGCTATAAGAAAGCTGGATCATGGAAAGGTTAACCTCGGTCCCCAGAGCAGGCTGGTGGGCGAGATTATGGAAAGGTTACTTGCTTCAGTGTTAGACTGCGTTATCATTTTTAACCTATATTACCAGTAAGTACATCAACTGTAATGTGTGGATTTTCATCCAAATATTGTTCAAAATCCTAGTTGTAACCACAGAGATCCTATGTAATTATATGGTTGTAACCAGCTCTGGTTGTAATCACTGGAAAGATGGTGGTTGGGCTATGATGTGGTTCAATTTGTCTGATTGGTTGTGTTCTGCTGTGCCACGTGATTTTGAGCGAATCAAGTAGCTACCTGTCATGCGCACATGCTCAATTTGTGATTGAAGAGGTTGAAGAACCCACCGACCACCTGGATTAAGCTAATTTAAACGGTCGATTTTAGCCTTTTGACATTATGCATTTACTACAAGGTTAGCAGATAGATAGTTATCCACAGTCTCAGTACAGCACGGTACACCAATACAGAAAGGGAGCTAGCTAGCTAGCTAATCCTCTGTTTCTACAAGATGTCTATGAGGACACTTCCTCTGGTTTTTATTAACCTCGGTGGAGAAATGCTCTATATTCTGGACCAACGTCTTCGGGCTCAGAATACCGCCGATGATAATAACAGAAAGGTAATCTGTAACTAGATTAGCATAGCTAGCTACTGAAGTCATGTTAGCAGCCCACACAGTAGGCTGGCAATTAATCCTGACCCTTTCTAATTAGCCTAACTAGTTAGATGACTACCCTCAACCACAGTAGTCACAGATTAATAGGGGAAACGTATTCATCTGTGCCGGGGTAGGCAACCCTGGTCCTGGAGTGCCGCACTTCATGTTTTGATTTAACCAACCTGGAATCTTTGAACTGATCAATTAGCTCAGTTGGTCAGGTGTGGTGCCTCGTTGAAACTAAATCCTGCAGTACCTGCGGCCCTCCAGGAACAGCGTTGCCTACCCCAGATCTGGGCAATTCGGTAACAGAGTGATGCTGAGACTCAGATGTTTCACTTTTAAAATGTATGTCAAACAAAACCAATGATTGCAAAAGTTAAACAAACAGTAAAGCTCTATGCACAATGACTACTGTTAACAATTTCAACAGAACATTTTACAAAAACACATTTACTTAAAGAACAGTGCAGATGCAAAGTTTGGTAACAGAATTATGGTTTGGGCTGCCATTCTGTTACCAACCTTTGCATCTGCACTGTTCAAGTAAATGTTTTTTAAAAATAGTCTCAGCATCACTCTGTTACCATGTCACTCTGTTACTTTGCCCATCTTTAAACCTATGAGTTAATTAAAGTATATTTGGTGTAGTAGCAGTTTGAATTTAACCATCTTCCCCCCCCCCCCTTAACATATTATATTTGTCCCCTCCTTGACATGTGTATTTCCCTAAACATCACTTTATTGCAGGTGTATGGTCAGAGGACGACAGAAAAGAGGTATCGTCCTAGCCAGTCAGATCCCTCTCCCCATGTATCCTAGCTGTAGCCTATATCCTGTACTACTGTATTATTAGTCAGTGTAGCCTAGGTCCAATACATTAGTGAAAGATGTGACTGGTTCAGAAAGCTTGTCATACAAGACAGCACTGCAATTATATGATGTTCAACAATCTTATATATTGGACATGCGTTGAATTTATAAAATTAATTATTGCTGTGTCACATTTGCTCAATTTTAGATTCCTTTCTGTACCTCCATTTTATCACCTTTTTTTAATCACCTAAAATGCATTCATAACCAAATAGTTTAACTTTTTTTTTATTTTTTTTTTATCCTTCATAAATTAACTGTGTTTCTGTCTCTGTCCTATCATGTCTATAGTTATGAATGACATTGTTGCCACCATGTTCAATAAGGCCTTTATGGAGGAACTGCTGAAGCCTCAGGACCTCTACAGTCATGGGGCTCTGAGAAGAGTGCTAACACGACTAGCCCATGCCTCCATCATGAGGCTCAACCCCGCCAGCATGGATAGGGTAGGCAACATACTGTAGACTATAGCCCCTAATTCGAATAATCAAAGCTTAGAAATTACTTGGTGATTTAAAGCCTCCATGCAGTCTGTTTTAATGTAATTTTTAAATAATCGCTGTATGGCTAATAAATAACTTTATTTCATGAAAATAACGGCAAATTTATTTTCATTTTTTGACATTTAAATGCTTAGTCTGATCGTGTGGCCTTGTTGATACAAATTTAAATATATTTACATACACAGCCCTGATTAGCGGATAGAATTGACCCTACCCAGCTATCCCCCTTCAAAGTAGGAGGATACATATGCAAATAAAAGATGACTGGTCATTGGTCAGAATAATCAGATCAGATTGTGATGTCATGCTATGGACCAAAACCCCATCCCACCTGAACAAGCTGGAATTCCAGGAATTATTTTCAAAAAGCTCTTGCATTAAAAGGGCATTATCATTTTCACAATTTCAGAGTGTTACGTCGACCTCAGAGTGTAAATAATATATATAATAATCAAACAGGAAAAATACGTTTTTCACTGCACTGCCCCTTTAAATCAGCTGTGTAGTGCTAGGGGAAAAACTAAATGTGAAACGCTGCGTCATATCCCTTTTAGCCTCGACCCCTAGGCCCGTCAACAGGCCCCTTTCAAATATGAGGAAATTAGAAAGATACTATTCATCATATTTTGCATTTAACATGCTGTCATTTGTGTTTTCTGTTATCTGCTGTTTTCTGTGTAGCTTTATGAATTGATGGTGATGGCTTTCAAATACCAACTCCTGCTATGTCCACGTCCCAGAGACCTGCTGATTATTTCATACAATCACATAGACACCATCCGGGAGTTTGTGAGAGACACCCCCAGTGTTCTCAACCAAGTGGACGAGACACACCGAAAGATCATTGAGGTAGGGGCCTGTCACTGGCACTCTATTCCCTATATAGTGCACTACTTTTGATGAGGGCCCATATAGCCATTTTTTTTTTACAAGCAAGTGTCATGTTCGAGTGATCTGTGTGCATGCTCGCAACAAAAGCCCTGTAGCAGATAGCTATACACTGATGTCGGGACCTTGACAAACTTAGCACTGAGTGAGTGATGACCATGAGAACACAAGACTGATGGCTATAGCTATGCTCAACAAGTATTTTATTCTTCTGGCTTATCAAGCTCTATTTGTGATATTTTGCCTCGCTAGATTGCTAGGTAATCAATCCTCTGATTACATCTGTGATGTTGTAGACGATAACCATCTGATTACATGTTTCAAAACTCATGAGCTGCATCTGGAGTCAGATGTGATCTTATTTACTTCTATGTAAACAAAAATGGTTTCTGAATCCGGAACTGCACACTCAACTTTTCATGACACGGCTGGAAATGGGTCTATAGGGCTCTGGTCAAAAGTAGTGCACATGTAGGGGAATTGGGTGCAGCCTGATTCATTGTGCTCCCGAGTGGCGCAGCGGTCTAAGGCACTGCATCTCAGTGCTTGAGGCGTCACTACAGACCCCCTGGTTCTATTCCAGGCTGTATCACAACCGGCCGTGATTGGGAGTCCCATTGGGCGTGCGACAATTGGCCCAGCGTTCTCTGGGTTTGGCCGGTGTAGGCCGTCATTGTAATAAGAATTTGTTCTTAACTGACTTGCCTAGTTAAATAAAGATATAAAAAAGAAATGGTGACAGATTACATGCATGCTTTACCTAAACTACAGAAAGATGATGGCCTTCATCTGCTGTCTCACCACGTCCTGCTTGTGATGCCAAGCTAAGTCTGATGTACCCTTTTTTCTACTCTTCCTGTTTGCTAAAGGTGTACACACCTTGTCTGATGGGGAATTTCAACTCCTCCGACAAACGCTTCTCATATTCCTTCAAGACATGCATGTCAGGGTAAGTCCCTTTTTATCTTTATCGGCTGTTGAAAACTAAAGAATGTTATTTCTGTATAAAATACAATTATTTCCCATGCAAATAGAGTATTTTGACCGATTCTGCTGTTGAAAAAAAACGAACGGAAAAAACATGAGTATTGTCTCTACCAGGTATCACTTTTCCTCAAGAATAAAGTACAGAATCCCAATGGACGCTTTGCTCTCTCGACCACAGGCCCAGTGCCCCATGGGATAGAAGTCCCTGGGTTAATCAGGTAATCTACTTAGCAGTAGCCAATGTGGAGTCGCCAGAAAACGCCTAAGATCTGGTTTTCAGGGATATAGAATTTTCAACCTAACTTCCATTTCCCCTGAAAACGGAAGTGGGAACTCCGCTCAGGCTTCTTTCCACACCTGCTACGTTAGGTTAACTTGGCAGTAATCAGCGACAAGGGGGTGTTAAACATATTTGGAACCACTAGTTAACGGATCAACTCTATCTGGTCTCCATGAGTAGTGTTATGATGAGTTTCTCAGGTATCAAGTAATTTAGAATGTAAGGATATACTTATACACTTTTGGTGGGGGAGGTCATATAAGATATTTAATAGGTACCATGGTTCGTTATAACAGAAGACATAGCTTTGCCTCTTGCTATTCGAACTCACCTAGAACAAAGAACATATCTCAGCTTATATACACTCTGTTACACGTTTCTTCACGAACATCTGGTACCCATCAGTGGGCACTCCCTCCTTTGATGTTATTACCCTTTACCCCAAGTCAGTGTATCCTGTCCATCAATCATTCTAAGATCAACATCAGTAATCTCCTTTGACATAAGGAATGCAGACTCTGTGGCACCAAGTCACTTATCCACTAACTCTAACCTTGTTTCCCATAACACTATAAAAACCTCATCAAGTAGTGACTGAGAGGTCATATAGAAATGCATGTAAAGGCCAAGAGGAATTTTATTGACGGTCATGCATTGCATGCTACAGTTAGTGGTAGTATTTTGATAGTCTGTTCCTTTTTCTACTAGCTCCCTTTTTAGATGCGTTTCAACCTGAAGACATCAATGTAACCAATCTGAATTCAGGGTTTCATCTCTGACTTCCTGTTATCACAGGATGTTTAGTAGTAATGGGAAGGAGTGGAAGAGATGGGAGTTCCCCACTGGAGGCAGTTACACCAGCTCCATCCGAGTGGGCTCCTTTGAGCGGTTTGGGGATAGAGTCATCCAATTGGGACAAATATGTAAGTAGCTACCTACTTCACCTGGCATGGAGGCTCGACCATTAAAATGCCTCAAAAAGCCTGGGTAGGGAGTTGGAAATCTATATTGGCTGTTTGTTTTAAAACCGATATGTATCTGTTGAATTCTAACAGGTACAGTGTGACTCAACCAGAAGAAACTCACACATCCGAGAACTATTCTCAAAAGGTAGAACTCCTGAACACACTTCATTCAACTTAACATGCCCTCATTTTTGTCATCAGGGACAGTATATATAATGCTATCTGAGTAGGGGGTGCTGATTTAGGATCAGTTTAGCCTTTTAGGACCTGATCCTAGCACTCCTACTCTAAAAGGCTTGATCCATACAGCCCCAGGTATGCATGCTTACAAGCACAGTAAAGACTGCTGCCCTCTTAAGGCACTAGCACTTACTGTACAATTATTTTACTTTTTCATACTGGTCCACCTTGGGAATTGAACCCACAACCCTGGCATTGCAAGGGACATGCTCTACCAACTGATTCACACGGGACTTACTCTCCATGGGGGGCAGTAAGCCCAAGTAACCCAGGATGCATCCCAAATGGCATCCTATTCCCTATATAGTGTCATTTGGGATGCATCCCCACTATATATATATATATATATATATATATATATATATATATATATATATATATATATATATATATATATATATATATATCTCAACGAAAAAATTAAGAGACCACTGTAAAAATATGTTTCTCAGGTTTTACTATTTATAGGTATGTGTTTGGGTGAAATTAACAATTTTGTTTTATTCTATAAACTACTGACAACATTTCTCCCAAATTCCAAATAAAAATATTGTCATTTAGAACATTTATTTGAAAGAAAATGAAAACTGGTCAAAATAACAAAAGATGCAGTGTTGTTAGACCTCGAATAATGCAAAGAAAATAAGTTCAGGTTCATTTTAAACAACACAGTACTAATGTTTTAATTTAGGAAGAGTTCAGAAATCAATATTTGGTGGAATAACCCTGATTTTCAATCACAGCTTTCATGCGTCTTGGCATGTCTCCACCAGTCTTTCACATTGATGTTGGGTGACTTTAGGCACTCCTGGCAGAAAAATTCAAGCAGCTTCGGCTTTGTTTGATGGCTTGTGACCATCCATCTTCCTCTTGATCACATTCCAGAAGTTTTCAATGGGGTTCAGGTCTGGAGATTGGGCTGGCCATGACAGGGTCTTGATCTGGTGGTCCTCCATCCACACCTTGATTGACACTGGTTATGTGGCATGGTGCATTGTTCTGCTGGAAAAACCAATCCTCAGAGTTGGGGAACAATGTCAGAGCAAAATGAAGCAAGTTTTCTTCCAGGACAACCTTGTACGTGGCTTGATTCACAAATACAAATCTGCCCGACTCCAGCCTTGCTGAAGGACCCCCAGATCATCACCCGATCCTCCACCAAATTTCACAGTGGGTGCGAGGCACTGTGGCTTGTAGGCCTCTCCAGGTCTCCGTCTAACCATTAGACGACCAGGTGTTGGGCAAAGCTGAAAATTGGACTCCAGTCCTCTAAGGTCAAATCCTTATGGTCTTTTGCAAACCTCAGCCTGGCTCTTCTTTGCTTCTCATTGATGAAGGGCTTTTTTCTAGCTTTGCACGACTTCAGCCCTGCCCCTAGGAGCCTGTTTCGAGCCGTCCTCGCCGTGCACTTCACCCCAGCTGTCGTTTGCCATTCTTTTTGTATGTCACTTGATGTCATCCTACGATTGTTGAGTGACATTCGAATGAGTTGGCGGTCATCCCGGTCAGTAGAGTCGTTTTCACCCTCTGCCAGTCTGTAGCTTTGTTGTCCCTAATGTCTGCTGCTTGACCTTGTTCTTATGAACCGCCGTCTTTGACATTTTAAGGATGGAAGCAACCTGACGCTCACTGTATCCCTCTGCCAGTAAAGCGAGAATTGAACCCTTCTTTTCCTCACTCAAAACTTTCCTTTTCAACTCTTTTGGCATGGTCAAAAGTAATTTTTTGATTAATATTACTTTTGAGGTACTATTAGCACTGTTTTTCCATCCAGCTGGTCCTATTGCAAGAGGATAGTGATGACCACAGCAGTGGTTTTTATACATTTCCTTGTTAAATAAGATTTGGTTCAGGTGATCACCTAATCATTACCTAATTCAGTAGAATGAGGTGTGCCTGTGTTGGAATTCAACAGACACTGGAATGGCTGTCATGCATGTAGAGATGCTGATTTAAGAAACATTTGCAGTGGTCTCTTAATTCTTTCCAGATATACAGTGAGGGAAAAAAGTATTTGATCCCCTGCTGATTTTGTACGTTTGCCCACTGACAAAGACATGATCAGACTCTAATTTTAATGTAGGTTTATTTGAACAGTGAGAGACAGAATAACAACAACAAAAATCCAGAAAAACGCATGTAAAAAATGTTATAAATTGATTTGCATTTTAATGAGGGAAATAAGTATTTGACCCCTCTGCAAAACATGACTTAGTACTTGGTGGCAAAACCCTTGTTGGCAATCACAGAGGTCAGACGTTTCTTGTAGTTGGCCACCAGGTTTGCACACATCTCAGGAGGGATTTGTCCCACTCCTCTTTGCAGATCTTCT
>NW_025538013.1:0-24251 GCF_020615455.1 Coregonus clupeaformis | reverse complement strand
CAGCATTGAAGGTTCCATCATTCTTAAATGGAAGTAGTTTGGAACCACCAAGACTCTTCCTAGAGCTGGCCACCCGGCCAAACTGAGCAATCGGGGGAGAAGGTCCTTGGTCAGGGAGATGCCCAAGAACCTGATGGTCTGATGAAACCAAGATTGAACTCTTTGGCCTGAATGCCAAGCGTCACGTCTGGAGGAAACCTTGCACCATCCCTACGGTGAAGCATGGTGGTGGCAGCATCATCATGCTGCGGGGATGTTTTTCAGCGGCAGTGACTGGGAGACTAGTCAGGAGAGGGAAAGATGAACTGAGCAAAGTATAGAGAGATCCCTGATGAAAACCTGCTCCAGAGCGCTCAGGACCTCAGACTAGGTCGAAGGTTCACCTTCCAACAGGACAACGACCCTAAGCACACAGCCAAGACACTGCAGGAGTGGCTTCGGGACAAGTCTCTGAATGTCCTTGAGTGGCCCAGCCAGAGCCCGGACTTGAACCCGATCGAACATCTCTGGAGAGACCTGAAAATAGCTGTCCAACCTGACAGAGCTTGAGAGAATCTGCAGCGAAGAATGGGAAAAACTCCCCAAATATAGGTGTGCCAAGATTGTAGTGTCATACCCAAATAGACTCGAGGCTGTAATCGCTGCCAAAGGTGCTTCAACAAAGTACTGAGTAAAAGGTCTGAATACTTATGTAAATGTAATATTTCAGTAAAAAAAAAAAGTATACATTTGCAAAAATGTCTAAAAACCTGTTTTTGCTTTGTCATTATGGGTAGATTGATGAGTGGCAAAAACGATTTAATCCATTTTAGAATAAGGCTATAACATAACAAAAAAAGTCAAGGGGTCTGAATACTTTCCGAATGCACTGTATTAACTCTGGGTTGAATACTAATCAGGCTACAGTATATTAGTGTTATTTTTTCATAAATGTTTTACAAATGTTAGAATTCTTCTTACACTTTGACATTATAGTATTTTGTGTAGATTGTTAACATAAAAATTACAATTAAATCCATTTTAATCCCACGTTGTAACATAACAAAATGTGGAAAAAGTCAAGGGGTGTGAATACTTTCTGAAGGCACTGTATATTACACAATGTCTGGATGAAAATCTGAAATCTATTACTCTTGTTATTCCAAATGCATTTGTGGATATTTTTCTGCTGACAACAATAAATGTATCTTTGTCTTTAATGCAGGGTCTGATCTAAACGTCAGAAACTATTGAGTGGAATGGATACTTTCTATGTTATAGAGTGGAATGGTTTTTCTGCTGGTGTATCCTGAGGTAGCTCCTATCTGAGAACCTCTTCCCACAGTGAGTGCAGGCGAACGGCCTCTCTCCTGTGTGGACCTTCAAATGCCTCTTCAGATGGTGCTGGTGGGAGAACCTCTTCTCACAGTGGGGGCAGGTGTAGGGTTTCTCCCCTGTGTGGACCCTCTGGTGCCTCTTCAGGGTGAACGAGTGGGAGAAACTGGCCCGGCACAGGTGACAGCCGAATGGTTTCTCCCCCGTGTGCATCCTCTGGTGGATCTCCACCTGTTTGCGGAAATTGAAGGCTTTCCCACAGAACGAACAAGAGAAGCGCTTCTCTTTACCACCGGATGTGATGATAGCATCACCACTAATGTCATTTGTCAATGGGCTTGTGTAGCCATTTAGTGTTGAGGCACTGGCATTGTCTGAGGTCTGGTTTAACATTAGAAGAGTGTGAGGAGGACGAAGGCCAGGGAGTGTCTGTGTTGTCGCAGGGTCTGAAGGTAGCACCTGTTAAGGGGTTAACCTGAGGCACCATCATTCTCTCTGCATCACAACTATAGGAGCAGGACGGAGCATCGCTAGCCGAGTCTGTGTCTGTTCTCTCCCGCCGCATACGGACACGTCCCTGTCCTCGCAGACCAAATCTTCGCCTCTCCCTGGTCTCAGACAGTCTGTTGTCATAGAGACTAAGTTCTGATGTTGTTTTGTGTTCGGATGTCTGTTTCTGGTTGTGGTTAACAGTGTTGTTCCCAAGTCCAGAGTTGAAGACGCTGTCCCATCCACTGACGTCCACTATGTCGCCTCTGGTTCTGGCCTGCTCAGTGATGTTGTCTCCTGGGTCCTTGGCTGCACCCGTCTGGGTCTGGGAATCCAAGATGGCCGCCCAGTCTCCTCTGTTAGCCTCCAGCCAACCACCTGCAGGGAGAGGTTAGAAAATAGACTTTACAAACATGGTAGAGAACTCTACATATGGAGGTTTGTTTTTGTCAATTACCTGGTGTTTATAATGTGTGTTTTAGGGATTTTTGCTTTAGGGATTTCTCCTAATCCCTGTCTAAATGTATATACAGTGCCTTCAGAAAGTATTCATAACCCCTGACTTATTATACATTTTGTTGTTACAGCCTGAATTCAAGATGGATTAAATATATGTCTTTTCTCACCCATCCACACACAATACCCCATAATGACAAAGTGAAAACATATTTTTAAAATGTGTTAGCAAATTTATTGGAAAGGAAATACAGAAATATCTAATTTACATAAGTCTTCACCCCCCTGAGTCAATACTTTGTAGAAGCACCTTTGGCAGCGATTACAGCTGTGAGTGTTTCTGGGTAAGTCTCTAAGAGTTTTCCACATCTGGATTGTGCAACAATTGTGCAACATATTTGCAAAATTCTTCAAGCTCTCAAATGGGTTATTCATCATTGCTAGACAACCATTTTCAGGTCTTGCCATAGATTTTAAAGTAGATTTAAGTCAAAACTGTAACTCAGCCACTCAGGAACATTCACTGTCTTCTTGGTAAGCAACTCCAGTGTATATTTGGCCTTGTGTTTTAGGTTATTGTCCTGCTGAAAGGCTAATTAATCTCCCAGTGTCTGGAAAAGCAGACTGAACCAGGTTTTCCTCTAGGATTTTGCCTGGGCTTAGCTCCATTCCGTTTATTTTTATCCAGAAAAACTAGCGATTACAAGCATACCCATAACATGATGCAGCCATCACTATGCTTGAAAATATGGAGAATGGTACTCAGTAATGTGTTGTATTGGATTTGCCCCAAACATAACACTCTGTATACAGGATAAAAAGTTAATTGCTTTGCCAATTTCTTTGCAGTATTACTTTAGTGCCTTGTTGCAAACAGGATGCATATTTTGGAATATTTTTATTCTGTACAGGCTTCCTTCTTTTCACTTTGTCAATCAGGTTAGTATTGTGGAGTAACTACAATGTTGTTGATCCATCCTCAGTTTTCTCCTATCACAGCCATTAAAGTCTGTAACTGTTTTAAAGTGACTATTGGCCTCATGGTGAAACCCCTGAGCGGTTTCTTTCCTCTCCGGCAACTGAGTTAGGAAAGAGGTCTGTATCTTTGTAGTGACTGGGTGTATTGATACACCATCCAAAGTGTAATTAATAACTTCACCATGCTCAAAGGGATATTCAATGTCAACTTTTTTCACCCATCTACCAATAGGAGCTCTTCTTTACGAGGCATTGGAAAACCTCCCTGGTTGAATCTGTGTTTGAAATTCACTTCTTGACTGAGGGACCTTACAGATAATGCTATGTGTGGGGTACAGAGATGAGGTAGTCATTTAAAAAATAATGTTAAACACTATTATTGCACACAGAGCGAGTCCATGCAACTTATTATGTGACTTGTTAAGCAAATGTTTACTCCTGAACTTATTTAGGCTTGCCATAACAAAGGGGTTGAATACTTATTGACTCAAGATATTTCAGCTTTTCACAATTCCACTATGACATTATGGGTTATTGCTTGTAGGCCAGTGACAAAAAATCTCAATTTAATCCATTTTAAATTACGGCTGTAACACAACAAAATGTGGAAAAAGTCAAAGGGTGTGAATCAGGGGAGGGGAAGGGGAGGACCAACCTCCTCAGTGAATTTCATAAAAATAAAAATAGTGAAACAATAAAAAGTTATAATTTTTGGATAAAACTATACTAAATATATTCACGTCACCAAATAATTGATTAAAACACACTGTTTTGTAATGAAGGTCTACAGTAGCCTCAACAGCACTCTCTGGGGTAGCACCATGGAGTAGCCAGAGGACAGCTAGCTTCCGAGAAGTAAGAAGAGAGCTAGCTTTATTTCGTTTTTATTTTATTTTACTTTCACTTATCTAGCTAGCGAATGCAGCTAGTTAGTTTAGCCTACTCAAACACCCGGCTCAAACAGAGAAGGATACTATGGCAAGTCAAGCTAAGCTTTTGGTTTTATAAATGTATTGCCACCGGGGCCCGCCGGTGTAAATGCTAAACTGCTTGCTGTACACTAACGTTTGTAGCTGGTTTATTAACGCTAGTAGCTAGATTTGTTGACTATGATGTTAGGTGACAATGATGTAGGCTGTGTGTAGCGGTTAGCAGTTATGGAATGAAGGTTTGGCGTGGAAAGTTTTTCTTGCCTGGTCACATACAGCTGTTGTATTGTGCACTGAAGTCCACAAGCGAAGGGAAAAGGTGACAGGAGGAGAGCGCATAGATGCGAGTAGGAATTATACAACAAGCAAATGATCATGCTTTTTGTATGTGGCTGCTATGAAAGTGAACTGTGTTTGAGGTGATCAGGAGTGTATTCATTCCGCTGATTCTGTTGAAAAACATTTCTTAAACGGAAGCAAACGGAACGAAACGGGGATAAACATACCTAAATTTGTCCAATAGAAACTCTAATTTGCAACTGTTGGACTAATGATTACACCCTAGATCAGCTAGATGCAGGCAAGAGTGTGCAAGGCGGTATTGAATGTGTCAACTGTCTGGATTACTCAAATTCTTCTCTTGACCTTTTGTAGCAACCTCATGATGGGTATTAGTATCATGTAGTATCCTAAACCTATCGATGTTACATTGAGCTGGATGAATGGAATATGAATGACAGTCATCCTATATGCTGTAATAGAAATAAGGCCATGCTCATAAAAAAAATAATCCTCCCTCATCTTAAACGGCACCGACCGCCACTGGTGTGAATACTAACTGAAGGCACTGTATCTACCTCGAACACTCCAGTATCCTTGTACATTTTACATTTGGTACTGGCACTGACCAGTATATAGCTTTCTCTCTTATTTCTTGTGTTTTTTTATATAATTTTATTAGTTATACTATTTGATATTGAATACTGCACTGTTGGGTAGGGCTTGCAAATTAAGAATGTCACTGTACTTGTGGATGCGATGAATACAACTTGAAACTTTTGAAGGTAAACATAAGTTGTATTGATTTCATTTTTTGAATGAAGAAAAAAACAATAGCCAGGTGCATCACTATTCCCATTGAAGATCTATTACTGTATGTAGGCTATATTATTTATCCCTTACCTTGCTCCCCCATCTTTAGTCCACTCAGCAGATCAATGCTCTCTGGTCCGTCTTCTATGGTCTCCTCTTTGACTAGCAGCAGATCAAGCTTCCCATCCTCCATGTCTACTGACTGTAAGAGATACAGAGTGAGAGGATGTTGGATCAAGAAATCTGATATGAGCACCCTGCTATGGAGCATCTTCTGATTGGGCAATGAGGGATTGCTATGTAACATGTAAATGTAATGCTATTACACTCTTTAATGGTTTGATAATTGAAAGGAATGGTCTCGCACTTGAGACTAAATTAATCAAGACCTGAGCCCGTATCCACAGTCTCAAAATAGAATTGCTGATCGAGGATCAGGTCCCCACCTGTCTATATAGTCTTATTCATTATGATCTAAAATGCTAAACTGATCCTAGATCAGCACTCCTACTCTGAGAGGCTTTGTGGATACAGTCCCTGACCTAATACCATTCAGACAGTAGTTCACAGTGGGCTCACCTCAGTGAGACTGTGAGTGGTCATGTGCTGCTCAGCTGTTTCCTCTGTGGCTTCAGGAGGAGGTGTAGTCTGGTTGTCCTCCATGACAATGGTCCCGTCAGGGTTCCCCAGACCCTCCTCACACCCCTCCTCCTTCACCAGCAGCACCTCTGGACCCTCCTCC
This sequence comes from Coregonus clupeaformis, assembly GCF_020615455.1. NCBI lineage: Eukaryota > Metazoa > Chordata > Actinopteri > Salmoniformes > Salmonidae > Coregonus > Coregonus clupeaformis. The sequence goes on along the minus strand of NW_025538013.1, from coordinate 18,251 downwards.
TGGAAGAGACAGGTGATACAGATTACACAGACATACACTCCCTCAGGTACGTACACACGCACACAATAATAAACACACTTTCAACATGGAGTGTTAACCCATCCCCACTACGTTTGAGTCCTATACTGTAGTTACAGAATTACTTCATTGTTGTTAAACCCATCATGGTGGACATAAATATGATGTTGTGGGTAAATATGAGTCAGCTAGGAAGTCAAAAGTCATCATCAGACAAACTTGACTAACCTATTCTGACGTGTACAGTAGATGTATGTTAGTGTGTGGGTATGTGTAGGTATATTTATTCAGTAAGTGTATATTGGTTATAAAGCACTGTTGGATGTATGCAGAATAGGGTGAGATCAGATGGATGCGTACTAAAGAGTCAATGAAAGTCTTAGAATGAAAAGTCCCTTTTGTATTTATTAAACAAACAAGTTTTAAATGCACCATATGAAAATCACACTCACATCTCAACTAAAAATCTGCATGAACTTGGTAAACTGCATTAATTTTCTCATTAAAAGTGTCATGGGAAATAAAAAGTAATTGAATGGTATTAATGAAATAGACGTGTGAACATATAGCCTACACAGTAAAAACACAATATATAACAGACATTTTAGGCTTATATACTGAACAAAAATATGAACGCAACATGAAACAATTTCAAAGATTTTACTGAGTTACAGTTCATATGAGGAAATCAGTCAACTGAAATAAATAAATTAGGCCCTAATCTATGGATTTCACATGACTGGGAATACAGATAGCTTAAAAAAAAGCAGGGGTGTGGATCAGAAAACCAGTCAGTATCTGGTGTGACCACCATTTGCCTCATGCAGCGCGACATCTCCTTCGCATAGAGTTGATCAGGCTGTTGATTGTGGCCTGTGGAATGTTGTCCCACTCCTTTTCAATGGTTGTACGAAGTTGCTGGATATTGGCGGGAACTGGAACACGCAGTTGTACACGTTGATCCAGAGCATCCCAAACATGCTCAATGGCTGACATGTCTGGTGAGTATGCAGGCCATGGAAGAACTGGGAAATGTTCAGCTTCCAGGAAATGTGTACAGATCCTTGTGACATGGGGCCGTGCATTACTATGCTGAAACATGAGGTGATGGCGGCAGATGAAGCGCAAGACAACGGGCCTCAGGATCTCGTCATGGTATCTCTGTGGATTCAAATTACCATCGATAAAATGCAATTGTGTTCGTTGTCCGTAGCTTATGCCTGCCCATACCATCAGCCCACCGCCACCATGGGACATTCTGTTCACAACGTTGACATCAGCAAACCGCTGAGGCGGCTTATGGTAGAGAAGTGAACATTCAATTCTCTGGTAACAACTCGGGTGGACATTCCTGTAGTCAGCATGCCAATTGCATGTTCCCTCAAAACTTGAGACATCTGGGCCTCCCGAGTGGCACAGCAGTCTAAGGCACTGCATCGCAGTGCTAAAGGTGTTACTACAATGAGGGAAGTTGCAGCGAGAAGATTGAAATTGGGGAGAAAAGGGGGGTAAAATACAAACATTTTATTATAACAATAATCTTAAAACTTAAGACATGGCATTGTGTTGTGTGACAAAACTGCACATTTTAGAGTGGCCTTTTATTGTCCCCAGTACAAGGTGCACCTGTGTAATGATCATGCTGTTTAATAAATTTCTTGATATGCCACACTGGATGGATTATCTTGGCAAAGGAGAAATGCTCACTAACAGAGATGTAAAACAAATTAGTACACAGAACTTGAGAGAAATAACCTTTTTGTGCATATGGTAAATTTCTAGGATCTTTTATTTCAGCTCATGAAACCAACACTTTACATGTTGCGTTTATATTTTTGCTCAGTGTATACATGCCTTATATACAATGCATTCGGAAAGTATTCAGACCCCTTGACTTTTTCCACATTTTGTTACGTTACAGCCTTATTGTAAAATAGATGAAATAATTGTTTTCTCTCATCAATATACACACAATACCCCATAATGACAAAGTGAAAACTGGTTTTCAGAAATGTTTGTAAATTCATGTGAGTCACGAGAGGCTACACAGCTTTCAGCGGGATTGCTCAAGTAGTGCAAGGAGACAAGGTTCAAACAAAACAAGGATTTTATTATAGGTCTTGGGAAATTAACGAAAATATAACAAAATTCTGTTCTCTTGTGGCTCTTTAAGGGTTAACAGTTCAGGGATGTCTCTTCCACATCCAAAATCATAATTCTCACTCGCTCAGATAACTTTTTCCCCAGCCTTACTGTAGTCCACGTTGCAGCTAGTGGCCAACCCAGCCAAAAGTCCTTCCAAATGTCTCTCACGTATTTCCACAGGTGCATATATCCAAAGGTGAGTATTTCCCAAAGGTAAGTATCTCCAAATCCTTATATTCCTCATGGAAGTGGACGTGCAGCACTCTTGTCCTCCAGAGAGCCCAGGTTGGAGACTGTGTCTCTTCCCTTCCCCAAAACCTTCAGCTCATCAGCTCCTCATTTGTTTCAGCTGCGTGGGAAGATTGGCCATAGAGGGGTGGAGTTCCCGACCATACCAGCAGATGGAGCCATAGCTGTCTGGGTTTGCAGCCACCTCAGGGGGGATGTAACGTCCCTCCAGGACACAGCCTCTCGTGACATCACACATCCCCCTCCTCGGGACCGACGTCCTCGTCGGGTAAAGGCAGCGAAGAAGGCATCACGCCGGGAGAGGGCGTCCGCATTGCCGTGGTGCTTGCCAGACTGCTCTCTCTTCAACTCCTCCAACTCTAGGACCAGGGACTCAGCCTCCTGTTGTCTCTCCTTGAGTTTCTTACTGAACGCATCAGCCTTGGTTTTAGCAGAGTTTAGCTTCTGTTGAGCAGCTTTCAGTTCCTTCTCTCTCTCTGCCTCCGCATTCTTCATCTTGTTCTCCAACACCTTGTACTTCTCCTCTGCCTTCTTCTGGACCTCCTTACTACTGCGCAGGGTCTCCTCACACTCCTCGATGGTCCTGCGCAGCCTCTCCAGCTCCTCCTGTTGCTTAGGGAAGGAGCTCTGTTGGAGTTTAGCCTGGAGGATATCTAACTCTTCTGTCTTCATGTCTAACTGTTGCTTTAACAAACGATACCTCTCAGCGGTCCCCTTCAGACCAGACAGTTCTTTGTCCAGATTCTGTAGCTCCGTCTCTGTGTCGGTCTGGGCACCTGCCATCCCTATCAGAGCCCGGGCGGGAGTGAGTAATTCGGAGGATTGCACCGAGCCTTCCCAGGATGAGTCTTGCCTCTCCGTTTCCGAGGTACTCGGGTTATCCTCTCCTGAGACTCTCTCCAGAGTGGGTAAAAGGCTGGGCAGTCTCGTCCAATTAGGACAGGGACGGGGAGGAATCAACCACCCCCGCCGTCGTGTGTATGGTTCCCCGTGTGCTGGTCATTGTAAGTTCAGTAATGGGGTATTCTCTGGTGTCCCCATGGACACAGGAAACTGGGAGGACTTTCCCCGGGGTCAGACACGTTGGGCCCACCAAATCCCTTACGCACCAGGGTGGCACCGGCTACCAGAATCCAGTAAGGCCTCCACATCATGGTGATTCACAGTTACCGGGCAGGTGGGGGGTCGATCTGGGCCGCCATCTCGACTCCCAAGAGCGAGGCAAAACGGTGTGTGGGTGCTGAGCTGGAGGACTCCGCAGTGGGCATAGGTTCATCGGCTGGTTTCCCACACTGCCAGGAGATATGTCCCATCTCCCCACACCGGTAACACTGTCGAGTTTCCCCCTCCTGGTGTACTCTTCTTGGACCCGCCTGGTTTCTGGCTCCCCCTGGAGCCGGGATAAGTCCTGACGTGGCTGGGTTCGAGACCTTGGGGGTCCTTTGGACGGGTTCTTCCCATTTGTGGTGGGGCCGCACTCCTGGGGTCTTTTCGGGAAGCATTCAGCATCTCCGCTGTGGCCTGGTACTTTTCCACAGCTTCCACGGTCAGATCAGCCGTGGTCAAGGCCTGTTGACTGATGAACCGTTTTGCCTCATAAGGCAGGGCGCGTAGGTAACGATCCACCACAACGGCCTCCACCACCGCCGCTGCTGTATTCCTCTGCGGATCCAGCCATTTCCTTGCGATTCGGACAAGTTCATGCATCTGCGCCCGAGGAGGTTGGTCTGGTTGGAAGGTCCAGCTGTGAAAGCGCTGGGCCATACCAAACTTTGTGAGTCCATATCTGCTGAGGATCTCAGACTTCAGGGCATCATAGTCAGTAACCTGGTCAGGGCCCAGGTCCCGGACAGCATTCAGCGATTCCCCGGTTAGAAAGGGGGCTAACAGACCAACCCACTGTTGCTTGGGCCAGGCTTCCCTAGTGGCCGTGGCCTCAAATGCATGCAGGTATGCCTCAATGTCATCGGTAGCTCCCATCTTAGATATAAAGTCACTTGCCTTTATTGGGCGGGTATTTTGGACCACCCTCTGTCTCTGCAACTGCAATTCCTCTGCCTTCAGAAGGTTGGCTTTCTTTTGCTCCTCCAAGAGAGCCACGTTTGCTTGCATCTGGGCTTGCTGGCCAGCAACAAGGGCTTTCAATATGTCCTCCATTTCAGTCGGCGGGAGCCTACGGCCAACTTGGAAAACTGGGTGATCAAACCTTCGGTATCCTCCTCTGACATGCACTATTACCGCTTGAGCGTGCCCGTGTTCTCCACCATCTGTGACGTCACGAGAGGCTACACAGCTTTCAGCGGGATTGCTCAAGTAGTGCAAGGAGACAAGGTTCAAACAAAACAAGGATTTTATTATAGGTCTTGGGAAATTAACGAAAATATAACAAAAATTCTGTTCTCTTGTGGCTCTTTAAGGGTTAACAGTTCAGGGATGTCTCTTCCACATCCAAAATCATAATTCTCACTCGCTCAGATAACTTTTCCCCAGCCTTACTGTAGTCCACGTTGCAGCTAGTGGCCAACCCAGCCAAAAGTCCTTCCAAATGTCTCTCACGTATTTCCACAGGTGCATATATCCAAAGGTGAGTATTTCCCAAAGGTAAGTATCTCCAAATCCTTATATTCCTCATGGAAGTGGACGTGCAGCACTCTTGACCTCCAGAGAGCCCAGGTTGGAGACTGTGTCTCTTCCCTTCCCCAAAACCTTCAGCTCATCAGCTCCTCATTTGTTTCAGCTGCGTGGGAAGATTGGCCATAGAGGGGTGGAGTTCCTGACCATACCAGCAGATGGAGCCATAGCTGTCTGGGTTTGCAGCCACCTCAGGGGGATGTAACGTCCCTCCAGGACACAGCCTCTCGTGACATCACACATGGCATTGTGTTGTGTGACAAAACTGCACATTTTAGTGTGGCCTTTTATTGTCCCCAGTACAAGGTGCACCTGTGTATTGATCATGCTGTTTAATCAATTTCTTGATATGCCACACTTGTCAGGTGGATGGATTATCTTGGCAAATGAGAAATACTCACTAACAGAGATGTAAAACAAATTAGTACACAGAATTTGAGAGAAATAACCTTTTTGTGCATATGGTAAATTTCTAGGATCTTTTATTTCAGCTCATGAAACCAACACTTTACATGTTGCGTTTATATTTTTGCTCAGTGTATACATGCCTTATATACAATGCATTCGGAAAGTATTCAGACCCCTTGACTTTTTCCACATTTTGTTACGTTACAGCCTTATTGTAAAATTGATGAAATAATTGTTTTCTCTCATCAATATACACACAATACCCCATAATGACAAAGTGAAAACTGGTTTTCAGAAATGTTTGTAAATTCAGACCTTTTGCTATGAGACTCGAAATTGAGCTCAGGTGCATCCTGTTTCCATTGATCATCCTTCAGATGTTTCTACAACTTGATTGGAGTCCACCTGTGGTAAATTCAATTGATTGGACATGATTTGGAAAGGCACACACCTGTCTATATAAAGGTCCCACAGTTGACAGTGCATGTCAGAGCAAAAACCAAGCCATGAGGTCGAAGGAATTGTCCGTAGAGCTCTGAGACAGGATTGTGTCGAGGCACAGATCTGGGGAAGGGTACCAAAAAATTTCTGCAGCATTGAAGGTCCCCAAGAACACAGTGGCCTCCATCATTCTTAAATGGAAGAAGTTTCTGCAGCATTGAAGGTCCCAGAATTCTTAAATGGAAGAAGTTTGGAACCACCAAGACTCTTCGTAGAGCTGGCCGCCCGGCCAAACTGAGCAATCGGGAGAAGGGCCTTGGTCAGGGAGGTGACCAAGAAACTGATGGTCACTCTGACAGAGCTCCAGAGTTCCTCTGTGGAGATGGGAGAACCTTCCAGAAGGACAACCATCTCTGCAGCACTCCACCAATCAGGCCTTTATGGTAGAGTGGCCAGACTGAAGCCAATCCTCAGTAAAAGGCACGACAGCCAACTTGGAGTTTGCCTAAAGGCACCTAAAAACTCTCAGACCATGAGAAACAAGATTCTCTGGTCTGATGAAACCAAAATTGAACTCTTTGTCCTGAATGCCAAGCTTCACGTCTGGAGGAAACCTGGCACCATCACTACGGTGAAGCATGGTGGTGGCAGCATCATGCTGTGGGGATGTTTTTCAGCGGCAGGGACTGGGAGACTAGTCAGGATCGAGGCAAAGATGAATGGAGCAAAGTACAGAGAGATCCTTGATGAAAACCTGCTCCAGAGCGCTCAGGACTTCAGACTGGGGTGAAGGTTCACCTTCCAACAGGTTAACGACCCTAAGCACACAGCCAAGAGTTGCTTCGGGACAAGTCTCTGAATGTCCTTGAGTGGCCAAGCCAGAGCCCAGACTTGAACCTGATCAAACATCTCTGGAGAGACCTGAAAATAGCTGTGCAGCGACACTCCCCATCCAACCTGACAGAGCTTGAGAGGATCTGCAGCAAAGAATGGGAGAAACTCCCCAAATACAGGTGTGCCAAGCTTGTAGCGTCATACCAAAGAAGACTTGAGGATGTAATCGCTGCCAAAGGTGTTTCAACAAAGTACTGAGTAAAGGGTCTGAATACTTATGTAAATGTCATATCCGTTTTTTTAAAATACATTTGCACACAAAAAAAATAACTACTTTTGCTTTGTCATTATGGGGTATTGTGTGTAGATTGATGAGGGAAAACATATATTTAATCCATTTTACAAATAAGGCTGTAACGTAACAAAATGTGGAAAAAGTCAAGTGGTCTGCATTGTATCACACAATGTCTGGATGCAATATTTACACAGGAATATTCAACACTGAAATCTGTTACTCTCATTATTCCAAATGCATCTGTGGATCCATCTGCTGACAATAATGAAAATGCATATTTGTCTTTAATGAAGGGTTTGATCTAAGTATCAGAAGCTATTGAGTGGAACAGTTTCTTTGTTATTCAGTAGAATGTTTTTTCTGCAGGTGTATCCTGAGGCATCTCCTCTCTGAGAACCTTTTCCCACAGTGTGGACAGGCAAACGGCCTTTCTCCCGTGTGGACCTTCAGGTGCATCTTTAGGTTTCCAGCCTGGGCGAAGCGCATGTGACACTGTGTACAGCTGAAGGATTTCTCCCCTATGTGGACCCTCTGGTGGATCTCTACCTTCTGGGGGCAATTGAAGCCTTTGTTACAGAACATGCAGAGGAACCTTTTCTCTTTACTATTGCCTGATGTTGTTCCCCCTCCCTGAGCCTTGGCCCTTTGGTCCTTTGAGTTCAATACCTGATCGAAACGGTCCCGGCTCTGTGAATCGGAAGGCCCCATCAACGTGGACACTGGGTCACAATCCCTGAGCATGTGTAAAGGGGAGTGGGTCACGACATTTGGATTTGTCTCTAAGCTTTCCCTGTAATCTAAGAAATCTCTGCCTTGTGAGTGTCCTTCTCCTAAGTGAGTCTTGTCTACATTCCATGTCAGAAGAGCGTCGTCCTCCACTTTCACAGTCACCTCATCTACCGCTATAACCTCCCCTTTCTTATCCAGGAAGCCTTCAGAGTATACACTATTTCTGTACTGGTTCCAGTCCCCTCTAGACAGATCCGTCTGTGTCTCTAAACCCAAGGGCTTGTTGCCAGGGTCCATCTCTGTAGTATAAGAACACGACAGATCATTGCCAGTCTCTAACATGTCACCTGAGTCCCGATGGGAATGAACCGTCCTCAGGTTTGGATTACCATAAAGTAAATACTCTGAGACAGGAGCAGGAGGACAGCCCAGTGGTCCCAGCTGCAGTCTCTCTCCATCTGATCTGTGGTCAGATCCTGTGTGTAAGAGCCTGCGTGTTATAGTTAAAGTCTTGGTGTCTGTCTCTGACTTGAGGACGGCATTCAGGGTTCCACTGACCTCCGTGATGTTGCATAGGGTCCTGGGCTGGGGTGCGGTGGCGAGGTCCTCCATGGCTAGAGGGGGCGCCACTCCAGACACTGCAATCTGGATGTCTCTGCTGTGTCGTGGGTCCTCCTCACCTTCAGTCCTCTCCTGCTTGACCAGAGACGATCCTCCAGGACCTGCAGCCTCTGCATCTTCAGACTGACACAAGAAGAGCGGAGGTTATTGTCGGTACATGAGTTGAATTAGATAATGTCGTAGGGAAGTCTCACAAGCTCCCCTATGGCAGAAACATTAGGATGTACATGTAAGCAAGTAAATAGCTGAGGGGAGCCTTTCTGAAATAAACAGGCCACATTGGATGTACTGTCATTTTTTATATGTTACACTAACCTCTATCACGATAACATCCTGGGTTGAGGTTCCACTCCCCTCATCTATAGCTATGGGTTGGTCATCTCTCCATGTATTGTGTCCTGCTGGCTTCACAAAGCTCCTGTGGCCTTCAGTGAGATGTCCTTCACCTAAGAGAGTTATTGGGGAAAAGCGTGTGGTTACATCTACAGTGGGGTCCGAAATTACTGACACCCTTGATAAAGATGAGCAAAAATGACTGTATAAAATAAATCATTCAAATACTGAGCTATATTGTATGCTCCATAAAATTAGGTATGTTTAACAAGTAAGAAATACAATTCTCAAAAAAGTAGGGGTCCAAATTATTGACACTCCTGTTTTCAATACCTTACCTTGTGAGGACAATGGCAGGGAGCCTTTTTCTAAAAAGTTTTATGAGTTGGAAAACACATTGGGAGGGATCTAAAGGCCTTAGTGCTCAATCCGTTTTGGAATACTGACTGTCCAAACAGCAAGTTACAAGTGACCAAATTCCGACAGCAGTCATTTACTGACATGGCTACGCTAGTTGTCATAGTAACAACGGGTGTGCGCGCAGTGGTGTAGCAAGCTAAGGTGACAACAATGCCTACTATGGACATTTCCCGGTTGCTTTGAATGTTCAAAATCATAGTGTAAGAAGACTTTTAAAGATCCAACTATCCACAGCAGTCAACTATCTACAGTTGAAGTCGGAAGTTTACATACACTTAGGTTGGAGTCATTACAACTCGTTTTTCAACCACTCCACAAATTTCTTGTTAACAAACTAGAGTTTTGGCAAGTCGGTTAGGACATCTATTTGTGCATGACACAAGTAATCTTTCCAACAATTGTTTACAGACAGATAATTTAACTTATAATTCACTGTATCACAATTCCAGTGGGTCAGAAGTTTACATACACTAAGTTGACTGTGCCTTTAAACAGCTTGGAAAATTCCAGAAAATGATGTCATGGCTTTAGAAGCTTCCGATAGGCTAATTGACATCATTTGAGTCAATTGGAGGTGTACCTGTGGATGTATTTCAAGGCCTACCTTCAAACTCAGTGCCTCTTTGCTTGACATCATGGGAAAATCATAATAAATCAGCCAAGACCTCAGAAAAAGAATTGTAGACCTCCACAAGTCTGGTTCATCCTTGGGAGCAATTTCCAAACGCCTGAAGGTACCACGTTCATCTGTACAAACAATAGTACGCAAGTATAAACACCATGGGACCACGCAGCTGTCATACCACTCAAGAAGGAGACGCATTCTGTCTCCTAGAGATGAACGTACTTTGGTGCGAAAACTGCAAATCAATCCCAGAACAACAGCAAAGGACCTTGTGAAGATGCTGGAGGAAACAGGTACAAAAGTATCTATATCCACAGTAAAACGAGTCCTATATCGACATAACCTGAAAGGCCGCTCAGCAAGGAAGAAGCCACTGCTCCAAAACCGACTTAAAAAACCCAGACTACGGTTTGCAACTGCACATGGGGACAAAGATCGTACTTTTTGGAGAAATGTCCTCTGGTCTGATGAAACAAAAATAGAACTGTTTGGCCATAATGACCATCGTTATGTTTGGAGGAAAAAGGGGGTTGCTTGCAAGCCGAAGAACACCATCCCAACCGTGAAGCACTGGGGTGGCAGCATAATGCTGTGGGGGTGCTTTGCTGCAGGAGGGACTGGTGGACTTCACAAAATCACAAAATAGATGGCCTCATGAGGAAGGAAACTTATGTGGATATAATGAGGCAACATCTGAAGACATCAGTCAGGAAGTTAAAGCTTGGTCGCAAATGGGTCTTCGACCACCCCTTTGCCCCTACCAACTCGCTCGGACGGCCCTCCGTTGTCACGTGTTGCTGATGAAACTCTGAGGGTGACTTTCAGAGAGTGGACGAGGGGATCAATCAGGACACACTCGTGACTTGAATGATGCAATTAATGTTCAACTTTTAAATAAAACGAGCATGAAATTCTAATTAACAATTTCCCCCTGTCATTTTACAAGATATAAACCTCAGTAACAGTTAAACATTTAATTTGGGAGGTATTTAATCTTTTACATGTGTCAAGTCTCGAAATCAGGCATAAAGAAATTCACGTGACATATAATTAGGCACTCCTTTTATTTTGTGTGAAATTGCGCAAACTCAAAAATAACGTGGTGCCTTATGGGATTCCACTTCGCTCTGAAGCCGGCGATGTTGCTGGCTCGGTAGAAATGGCTATCGGCGGGTCTAATTGGCCCCTACACCCTCCATAATTTTCACTCCTTCAGCTTTGGGACACTTGTGCATATGGCAGAGGCGTGCGTGAACACACAATCGAGGGCAGAGGGGAAGGGGGTCATTTGGGATTCAGCCTGTCTCTCTGATGACCACCAGGACTGAGGTTGTTCAGTCCACCTGTCCACTGGCCCAGTGTTTGTGTTCTGTGAGGTGATGGTAGAGTCTCTTTCCCTCACGGTTCGGTCCCGGTTCCGACTTGGAAAGGAAAAGAGACTACTCCTGATCTGGGGCCAGGGTTTGTGACCAGCCGCTTCAGAGGTCCAGTCTCTCCCGCCAGCAACACCGTATATCAGCAGGTCCTCATGGACTGCATAGTGTAAACACAAATTGTACAGAAGACACAAAGTTTTTGCTGTACAGTGCTGTGAAAAAGTATTTGCCCCCTTTCTAATTTTCTCTACTTTTGCATATTTTTGATACTGAATGTTATCAGATCTTCAACCAAAACCTAATATTAGATCAAGAGAACCGGAGTGAACAAATGACACAACAATTACATACTTATTTCATTTATTTAATAAACAAAGTTATGCAACACCCAATGCCCCTGTATGAACAAGTTTGTGCCACCTTTAGCTGCAGTGACTCCAACCAAGTGCTTCCTGTAGTTGTTGATCAGTCTCTCACAACATTGTGGAGGAATTTTAGCCCACTCTTCCATGCAGAACTGCTTTAACTTAGCAACATTTGTGGGTTTTCAAGCATGAACTGCTCGTTTCAAATCCTGCCACAACATCTCAATTGGGATTATGTCTGGACTTTGACTAGGCCATTCCAAAACGTCAAATGTGTTTCTTTTTAGCCATTTTCATGTAGACTTGATTGTGTGTTTTGGCTCATTGTCTTGCTGCATAACCCAGCTGCACTTCAGCTTCAGCTCACAAACGGATGGCCTGACATTCTCCTGTAGAATTCTATGATACAGAGCAGAATTCATGGTTCCTTCATCCAGGTCCTGAGGCAGCAAATCATCCCCAAACCATCACACTACCACCACCATGCTTGACCGTTGGTTTAAGGTTCTTAATGTGGAATGCAATGTTTGGTTTTTGCCAGACATAATGGGACACATTTAGTCCAAGTTATACATTTGACTCATCTGTCCATAGAACATTCTTCCAAGAGTCTTGATGATCATCAAGGTGCTTTTTGGCAAACTCCAATGCTTCCCACAGTTGTGTCAAGTTGGTTGGATGTCCTTTGGGTGGTGGACCATTCTTGATACACACAGAAAACTGTTGAGCGTGAAAAACCCAGCAGCGTTGTAGTTATTGACACAAACCGGTGCGCCTGGCACCATCTACCATACCCCGTTTAAAGGCACATCAATCTTTTGTCTTGCCCATTCACCCTCTGAATGGCACACATACACAATCCATGTCTCTATTGTGTCAAGGCTTGCATTCGGAAAGTATTCAGACCCCTTCCCTTTTTCCACATTTTGTTACGTTACAGCCTTAATCTAAAATTGATTAAATAAATGTTTTCCCTCATCAATCTAAACACAATACCCCATGACAAAGCAAAAACAGGTTTTTAGAAATGTTTTTAAATCTATTCAAAAAAAATAAAACATACCTATTTACATAAGTATTCAGACCCTTTGCTATGAGACTCAAAATTTAGCACAGGTGCATCCTGTTTCCATTGTCATCCTTGAGATGTTTCGACAACTTGATTGGAGTCCACCTGTGGTAATTTTAATTGATTGGACATGATTTGGAAAAGCACACGCCTGTCTATATAAGATCCCACAGTTGACAGTGCATGTCAGAGCAAAAACCTGTAACGATCCCGGCTGTCTGAGTCGGGTCCTGTCTGGTGACTAGTTTTTCCTGTTCGTAATCTCCAGTTTCCCGAGGGGTCGGGAACGCTCCGGGGAGCGCTCTGGTTTTCCGCACCTGCATCCCATCAGCAATCTGCACACCTGGTCCTGATCATCACCCTTCTTAGGCTCTGGCCGAACATCCAGTTCCTGCCGGATCGTTAGCTATGAACAGTATGTTTGTCAGCGTGTCAGCCTCCTGAGCCCTTAGTTAGTTTTGTTGTTTTGCACCTTGTTACTTGCTGTGTACTGACCTCCGTTTTTGTTCTGTCTGCAGTCTCTCACCCGGAACCTTCACCCAACCTCTGCCTGATGGTCGGCGGCTGCCGAGCCAGTACCGGACCAACCACTGCACCCTCAACAACCCATCCACGCCACCCGCTCTGTTCCCTGGATTATTCAGCCTCACTCGGAATCTACTAAATAAACACTCACCTTTCTCTCTCAACGTACCTTGTCCTTGTCTGCTTCTGGGTTCTGGCATAGTAAACCGTGACAGAACGATCCGGCCAGAAATGAACCCAGCGGACCTGGACTCCGTTCGCCATGCTATTACCCAGCAGGAGAAGATGTTGGGCCATCATAGCACGGTACTACAGGAGATCGCGTTGTCAGTTCGGAACCTTTCTACCGGGTCTGGCGGAGGTCCAGAACCAACGTAAGTGTCCGGTGGAGGATCCACTACCGTTTCACCCATCTCGCCTGCCGCTTCTGAAGCTGTGTCCATCCGTGAGCCCAAGGTTCCGACGCCGGATAAATATGAGGGGGAGCTGGGAAGATGCCGTTCCTTCCTTATGCAGTGTGGATTAGTGTTCGATCTACAGCCCTACTCTTATGCCACAGACAAGGCTAGGATAGCCTTTGTGATTGAGTTGCTGCGTGGTCGAGCGCTGAGTGGGCTTCAGCCGGTTGGGAACGACAGGATCCCTGCATGGCTTCATACCAGGGTTCACGGCCGAGATGAGGAAGCTCTTCGACCATTCCGTCCGAGGGAGGGACGAGCAGGCGCCTGTTCGCTCGCCAAGGAACTCGCAGCGTGGCCGACTTCGTGATCGAGTTCAAGACGTTGGCTGTGGAGAGTGGGTGGAACGGAGTCGCTGCAGCGGCCTTTTACCAGGGTCTGTCGGAGCAGCTCAAGGATGAGTTGATCTCCTATCCGGGAGCCTAGTGACCTGGACAGCTTGGTAGCCTTGTCTATTCGGGTGGATAATCGAGTCCGAGAGCGAAGGAGGGAGAAGCAATGGGGTCCGTTCAATCGATCAGCTTCTCAGTTCCCAGTCGGGTCGGGTGGTGGACCAGAACACGCCGATCATTCTCCACCACAATGGATTAGTGGAGAGGACCTCTCTCCCGATTCTGAACCCATGCAAGTGGGGCGGCACGGGTTAACCAAGGAGGAGCGTCAACATAGACGTAAGACCAACTGCTGCCTCTACTGTGGTAGCTCGGGACATTACATCTCCACTTGTTCCCGGCGGTCGCAAACTGCCCGGCTCGCTAAAGTTGGGAGGACTTTTGCGAGCCAGTTTCAACCTCTCAGTACCTCTGTCAGACCCCGTTTTCCCGGCTACCCTTGTGAACAGGAATCAGAGCTTAGCGCTTAACGCTTTTATCGATTCAGGTGCCGATGGAAGCTTTCTTGATGCCGAGTTGGTGGAACAGCTGGGGCTTTCCAAGGAGCAATTGCCGGAAGCCATTGAAGCGACCACTCTGAACGGCAGTAGTCTGGCACGTATCACGATGAGGACTGAACCGGTTAAGATGCGGTTGTCGGGGAATCATTCTGAGATGATTTCATTCTTCATTCTGCCGTTCTTCCCATGTTCCTCTGGTCCTTGGATACCCCTGGCTGAAGGAACACAATCCCACGTTCGATTGGGTGACGGGCAAGGTAACGAGTTGGAGCCTTGATTGTCATGCTAACTGTCTCAAGACTGCCTGCCCCCATTCGGTTCCCAGTCAGGTGATTGAGGCTAAACCCCCAGATTTGTCCCTGGTTCCCGAGACATATCACGATTTGGGGAAGTTTTCAGTAAGCAGAAGGCTCTGTCACTCCCTCCCCACCCGACCATATGATTGTGCCATCAACCTGGTCCTGGAGCTGTCTACCCCAAGGGAAGGTTATACAGTATCTCCCGACCTGAACGTGAGGCGTTGGAGACCTACATCAGGAGTCCCTAGCTGCTGGTCTCGTTCGTCCCTCGTCATCACCCCTGGGGCAGGATTCTTCTTTGTGGGTAAGAAGGATGGCTCTCTTCGACCGTGTATTGATTATCGGGGTTGAATGACATCACGGTCAAGAACAAGTATCCCCTGCCCTTGATGAGTTCTGCCTTCGACTCCTTACAGGGTGCTCGGTGTTCACCAAGCTAGACCCACGCAATGCGTATCACCTGGCGTCCGGATCAAAGAGGGGGACGAGTGGTTGACGGGTTTCAATACACCGATGGGTCACTTCGAGTATCAGGTGATGCCGTTTGGACTGACCAATGCTCAGCGGTATTCCAGAGTATGGTGAACGACGTCCTGAGAGATATGATCGGTCTCTTTGTGTTTGTTTACCTGGATGACATTCTGATCTTCTCAAGGAACCTTCCGACCACGTCCAGCATGTCCGGCAGGTTCTGCAGCGATTGTTGGAGAATCGCCTGTTCGTGAAGGCCGAGAAGTGCGAAGTTTCACGCCCACACGACATCCTTTCTCGGGTACATCATCTCCAGGGGAGAGATTAGGATGGACCAGGAGAAGGTTAGAGCCGGTTCTGGAGTGGGCCCAGCCCGGTACGAGATTGCAGCTCCAGAGATTTTTGGGGTTTTGCGAATTTCTACCGAGAATTCATCCGGGATTACAGCCGTGTGGCCGCCTCCGTTAACTGCCTTGACTTCAGTATCAGGACCTTCAAGTGGAATCCGAGGCGGATCGAGCGTTTCTGGATTTGAAGAGGCGATTCACCAACGCATCCGATTCTCTCTCAACCGGACACGGCCCGTCAGTTCGTCGTTGAAGTGGACGCGTCTGATGTGGGAGTTGGCGCCATCCTGTCGCAGCGATGCTCCACGGACAGTAAACTCCATCCCTGCGCCTACTACTCTCGTCGCCTTTCGCCTCGCGGAGAGGAATTACGATGTGGGTAACCGGGAGCTTCTCGCGGTGAAACTTGCCTTGGAGGAGTGGCGCCACTGGTTGGAGGGGCGGAGCAACCGTTTATTGTCTGGACTGACCACAAGAATCTTGCTTACGTGCAATCGGCTAAACGTCTCAACTCCCGTCCAGGCCAGGTGGGCGTTGTTTTTCGGACGATTCAAGTTTGCCCTGACGTTCCGACCTGGATCTAAGAACGGCAAGGCGGACGCCTTGTCCCGGATGTTCTCCAAGACGGAGGAGGAGTGGGTCCAAGACCGAGACAATTCTCCCCCGAACTGCGTCGTGGGAGCAGTTATGTGGAAGATTGAGGAGGAGGTGCTGGCGGCCCTTCGGACTCAGCCCGTCCCGGTAACGTCCACCCGGGTCGGGTTGTTTGTGCCTGAGTCGGGTTCGTCCGGCTGTCCTCAAATGGTCCCACGCCAGCAAGATGGCTTGTCACCCTGGCGTGGCTCGGACAATGGCGTTTCTTCGCATGACGCTTTTTGGTGGCCTGCCATCGGCCGAGGATACTCGGGGTTTGTTGCTGCCTGTCCAGTGTGTGCGCAGAATAAGAGTACCAATCGGCCCAGCTCTGGACTACTTCACCCCCTTCCTATTCCCCGGCGACCATGGTCGCATCTGGCCCTGGACTTCGTCACTGGGTTGCCCGCGTCTGAGGGAACACGGTCGTTCTGACTATCGTGGACAGATTCAGCAAGTTCGCTCACTTTGTGCCATTGCCAAGCTTCCCTCTGCCTCGGAGACGTCCGAGATCCTGGTTAGGGAGGTTTTCAGGGTCCACGGTTTGCCCAGTGATACGTTTCCACCGTGGCCTCAGTTTACCTCTGCTGTCTGGAAGTCCTTCTGTTTGGCCATTGGAGCTACAGTCAGTCTCACATCTGGTTTTCACCCCCAATCCAATGGTCAGGCGGAGAGAGCCAACCAGAAGATGGAATCCACGCTACGCTGTCTGGTCTCTTCCAACCCCACCTCCTGGGTCTCTCAGTTGCCTTGGGTTGAGTATGCCCACAATACTCTTCCTACATCTGCCACTGGGATGTCTCCCTTCCAGTGCCTGTATGGCTACCAACCTCCCCTGTTTCCTTCTCAGGAGAAGGAGCTCTCTGAAGTGCCTTCTGTTCAGGCCCATATTCGCCGTTGCCCACCGGACCTGGCATCGGGCCAGAAGGGCACTCCTTAGAGTTTCGGACCGGTATCAGCTCCAGGCGAATTCGTCGCCGGATCCCCGCTCCCACCTATACCATCGGAGATAGGGTTTGGTTGGCTACACGGGATCTTCCGTTACGGACTGAGTCTAGGAAGTTGTTGCCGAAGTTCATTGGTCCGTTTGTGGTGGGAGAAGGTGATCAATCCAGTGGCAGTTCGACTCAAACTACCGAGGACGCTCAGAGTCCATCCCACCTTTCATGTCTCCTGCCTCAGCCTGTCTTCCTCAGTCTCTGTTGCCTCCTCCGCCTCCTCCTCCTCCTCCTCGGATGATCGGAGGTGGTCCTGCCTACACGGTGCGTCGCATCATGGATTCCAGACGGCGGGGCCGGGGTTTCCAGTATCTCGTGGACTGGGAGGGTATGGCCCTGAGAGAGGAGTTGATTCGGGCGACAGGTCCTTGATGCGGACCTCATCAGTGACTTTACCGCCTCCATCCTGGCGCTCCGGGAGTCCGCCCGGTGGCTTCGTCGGAGGGGGGTACTGTAACGATCCCGGCTGTCTGAGTCGGGTCCTGTCTGGTGACTAGTTTTTCCTGTTCGTAATCTCCAGTTTCCCGAGGTCGGGAACGCTCCGGGAGCGCTCTGGTTTTCCGCACCTGCATCCCATCAGCAATCTGCACACCTGGTCCTGATCATCACCCTTCTTAGGCTCTGGCCGAACATCCAGTTCCTGCCGGATGGTAGCTATGAACAGTATGTTTGTCAGCGTGTCAGCCTCTGAGCCCTTAGTTAGTTTAGTTGTTTTGCACCTTGTTACTTGCTGTGTACTGACCTCCGTTTTGTTCTGTCTGCAGTCTCTCACCCGGAACCTTCACCCAACCTCTGCCTGATGGTCGGCGGCTGCCGAGCCAGTACGGGACCAACCACTGCACCCTCAACAACTCCATCCACGCCACCCGCTCTGTTCCCTGGATTATTCAGCCTCACTCGGAATCTACTAAATAAACACTCACCTTTCTCTCTCAACGTACCTTGTCCTTGTCTGCTTCTGGGTTCTGGCATAGTAAACCGTGACAAAAAACCAAGCCATGAGGTCGAAGGAATTGTCCGTAGAGCTCCGAGACAGGATTGTGTCGAGGCACAGATCTGGGGAAGGGAA
>NW_025538012.1:0-24304 GCF_020615455.1 Coregonus clupeaformis | reverse complement strand
AAATTGAAATATTACATTTACATAAGTATTCAGACCCTTTACTCAGTACTTTGTTGAAGCACCTTTGGCAGTGATTACAGCCTCGAGTCTTCTTGGTTATGACGTTATAAGCTTGGCACACCTGTATTTGGGGAGTTTTTCCCATTCTTCTCTGCAGATCCTCTCAAGTTCTGTCAGGATGGATGGGGAGGCGATGCTGCACAGCTATTTTCAGGTCCCTCCAGAGATATTAGATCGGGTTCAAGTCCGGGGCTCTTGCTGGGCCACTCAAGGACATTCAGAGACTTGTCCCGAAGTCACTCCTGCGTTGTCTTGGCTGTGTGCTTAGGGTTGTTGTCCTGTTGGAAGGTGAACCTTCGCCCCAGTTGTCAGGTTTTGGCCATGACTGTTCGGGTTTTGGTCACTAGATGTCCCCATTGGACCTTTTTTGTACCTTTTGTTTTTCTTGCTCTAATTATTGTTTGCACCTGTAGGTCATTCCCTTGTTAGTATTTAAACCCTGTGTTCCTCAGTTCCGTGCTCAGTGTTTGAAGTTAGCACCCAGCCCCAGCCCAAGCCTTGTTTTGGATATAGATATTTCTCTGGTGGGATTTTTCCAGAGGTTCTCTGGTTTAGTTCTTGTGTTTGTTTGAGTAGTCTTTTGAGGTTTGTTTTTTTCCCTGCTGTTTTTACCACTTTGTGGAGTTTCTCTTTTGTTTTTTTTGGAGGTTTTCCTCTTTGTGCCTCTTGGCTTTATTTTTTTTGGACATTGTGGATTTAGTTTCTTTGCCTGGAAGATTTTGTTCTTTAATTAAACCACCATCTCTAGTACTGCTGTGTCTGCCTCATCCTCTGGGTTCTGACAATTATTAGTGACTGTTTCTTGCACCGGGTCCTGACAGAAACACTGAGCCCTTATTATGAACCCAGAGGCAGTCAGTACCAGGATCTTTTTTTCCATGCTGTCCCACCATGAGGGGACTGTCCAACGCCACGAGGCTGCTCTGGTTCAGCAAGAGGCCTTAATGGCTAGACATTCTCAACTTCTGTCAGAGATGCTGACTTCCATAAAGCAGATTTCGGATCGACTTTCCCCGGCAACCGCTTCTGCTCCAGTTCATCCGATTCAAGGGCCCCTGGCAGTTAATCCCCTGGCTGAACCTCGTCTGCCGCCTCCCCAACGGTTCTCAGGGGATCCGAGTGTTTGTAAGGGGTTTTTCACCCAATGTTCTCTCTCCTTTGAGCTGCAACCATCGTCGTTTCCCACCGACCGGTCCAAGATAGCATATATCATCACCCTGCTGTCGGAAAAGGCCCTAGCCTGGGCTACTGCTGTGTGGGATGCCCAAAGTCCCTGCTGTGCCAGCTACTCTACCTTTGCTGAAGAATTCAAGCGCTAGTGTTTCAGTCCTACCAACGGCCCTGACTCAGCCAAACAGCTCCTGACTCTCCGCCAAGGTCGGGCGCAGCGTGACGGACTATGCCATCCCAGTTCCGCACTGTGGCAGCAGCAAGTGGCTGGAACGACGAGGCTCCTGTGTGTTTTTGAAGGGTCTTTCTGACACCATCCAAGATGAACTCGGCCACTCGGGAACCACCGGACAACCTCGAGTCCCTTATCAAGTTGGCTTCACGCATAGACCAGCGTCTGAGAGAGAGAGAACAAAACCATAGACCGCTCACCCTAGCTCCCTATCGGTTCCAGCTCCGAGTCTCCACCTTTATCCTCGCTGGCTCCACCAGAACCCATGCAGGTTGGACGCATCTCCCAGGCTGAGAGAGACCGCCGGATGAGGGAGCGATGCTGTCTATATTGCGGCAAACCGGGCCATTTCCGCTCCACGTGTCCCGGGCTCCAGGGAAGCACTCTCCCGTGCAGGCCTGGGAGGACTGTAACGGGGAAACATAACCTCCTCCCATCTCATCCAACTCCCGCCTGCTCATTCCAGTTACCCTTTCCTGGGACGACCACGAAGTTTTCTCTTCAAGCCTTGGTAGACTCTGGAGCCGCAGGTAACTTCATGGATGGGATCTGGGCGAAGGAGAATGGCGTTCCCTTCTGAACCTCTAAGTGACCCCCATAAGGGTTACTACGTTGGATAGAAGTCCTTTGGGATCTGGACTTGTCACTTCGTGCCACTACCCCTTACGACTTTCAGTTTCCCAACACCAGGAAGTGATGAACTTTCATCTGATCTCCTGTTCGAGTTTCCTCTCGTCCTTGGTTATCCCTGGCTTCACAGCCATAACCCTCACATCGACTGGTCTGTGGGGCACTATCAAGCAGTGGGGTCCACGTGCCAAGCCACTTGTATCTTCCCGAGTTCCGCAGAGTTCTCCTTCCGAGTCTCTAGAATCCATCGACTTGTCCCGAGTTCCCGAGTGTTACCATGACCTCAAACTGGTATTTAGCAAACAGAGGGCCACCAAACTACCACCCCATAGACCTTACGATTGCACCATCGACCTGTTGCCAGGGACCTGCCCTCCCAGGGGTCGGATCTTTTCCCCTTTCTCCTCCCGAACGAGCTGCTATGGATACCACATCAAGGACGCTCTGACAGCAGGCCTCATCGTCCATCTACCTCGCCGGCGGGGAGCAGGGTTTTTCTTTGTGGCCAAGAAAGACGGTGGATTACGACCTTGCATCGACTACCGGGACTCAATGCCATAACTGTCCGTAACCGCTACCCGCTACCCCTTATGGCCACAGCCTTTGAGAGCTGCTCCAGGAAGCAGTTGTCTTCACTAAGCTTGACCTGCGACGCGACACCATCTTGTGCGGATCAAACCCGGGGACCAGTGGAAGACCGCTTTCAACACGCCCTACTGGTCACTACGAATACTCGGTGATGCCCTTCGGCCTGACCAACGCTCCGGCTGTGTTCCAAGCGCTCATAAACGATGTGCTTAGAGATATGCTTAACATCTTTGTGTTTGTTTACTTGGATGACATCCTCATCTTTTCGAGCTCCCCTTCAAGAACACACTAAGCATGTCAGACAAGTGCTCAAACGCCTCCTAGACAGCCATTTGTCGTTAAGCCGGAGAAGTGTGAATTCCATTCCTCTCAGTACAATTCCTGGGATTTATAGTGGAACCCGGACGAGTCCAGATGGACCCCAAGAAGGTAGAGGCGGTAGCGGATTGGCCCACCCCCAAGTCCGTTAAGGAAGTTCAGCGTTTCCTGGGCTTCACCAACTTTTACCGCCAAGTTCATCAAGAACTTCAGCTCGGTGGCAGCCCCTCTCTCGGCGGTAACCAAGGGTGGCAACACAAGGTTTCTGTGGGGAAGAGAAGCTGAGACGGCCTTCCAGGACTCAAGCAGCGCATCCTCTCTGCTCCCATCCTGACACTACCAACGGCGGATGAACCTTTTTTGTGGTGGAGGTAGACGATCAGAGGTTGGGGTTGGAGCTGTCCTGTCTCAGAGGGGTGAAGACAAGAAGCTTCATCCTTGCGCCTTCTTCTCTCTCACCGGCTTACCCCGGCCGAGAGGAATTACGATATGGGGGATCGTGAACTCCTAGCGGTTAAGATGGCATTGAAGGAATGGAGACACTGGCTCGAGGGGGCTTCTCAACCGTTTCCAAGTGCTTACGGACCACAGAATCTGGAGTATATCCAGCAGGCGAAGCGGTTGAACGCCAGACAAGCTCGCATGGTCTCTTTTCTTCAGCCGATTTCCAGTTTATCCTCACCTATAGACCCGGGTCGAAGAATCTCAAACCGGACGCCTTGTCACGAATCTACTCTCCTGCCATTCGAGAAGATACTGACATGACTGTCCTTCCGGCCGCTAAGATCGTGGCTCCGATCTCGTGGCAAGTGGAGGATACCGTGAAACAAGCTCAAGCCACCGAACCGGGCCCTGGAGGAGGTCCTGCTAATCGGTTGTTTGTTCCCAAGGCAGCAAGGTCCCGAAGTCCTTCGGTGGGGGGCACTCCTCTCGCCTCACCTGTCACCCGGGCGTAGGCCGCACCTTGGAGTTCATCCAGCGTAAGTTCTGGTGGCCCACCATAAAAGAAGACGTTGCCACTTTCATCAAGGCCTGTTCCGTGTGCTGCCAGGGCAAATCTTCTCACCTCCGCCCTCAAGGACTCCTTCACCCTCTATCTATTCCCCACCGACCCTGGTCCCATATCTCGTTGGACTTTATTACTGGCCTTCCTCCGTCCCATGGTAATACTACGATCCTAGTCATCATCGACAGGTTTTCTAAGGCGGCCAGGTTTGTTCCTTTGACCAAATTACCTTCTGCCAAGGAAACAGCTGAGTTGGTGATTAACCATGTGTTCCGAGTCTTTGGGATTCCGCAAGATATGGTTTCCGACAGAGGTCCCCAGTTCCGCCTCAAGGTTTTGGAAGGCCTTCTGCCAACTCACAGGGGCCACGGCCAGTTTATCTTCAGGGTACCATCCGAGTCCAATGGCCAAACTGAGAGGATGAATCAGAGCTGGAAACCACCCTCAGATGCATGGTTTCCAACAACCCCGTCCACTTGGTCATCCTTCATTGTTTGGGCCGAGTCACGCGCGACAACACCTTGTGCTCCTCCTCCACTGGTATGTCCCCGCATGAGTGTCAGTTTGGCTATGCACCTCTATTGTTCCCCGGACCAGGAGGCAGAAGTCAGAGTGCCTTCAGCCTCGAGGTTCATCAGACGCTGTCGGCTTACGTGGAAGAAGGCACGTCTTAATCTTCTGCGTTCCTCTCAGCAGTACCAACGGCTAAGCCAACAGAGGTCGCCGTCCCGGTCCTACCCCTACCCCCGGCCAGAGAGTATGGCTCTCAACTAAGAACCTACCACTACGGGTGGAGTCTCGCAAGCTGTCCCAGAGGTTCATCGGTCCCTTTAAGATTGCCAGGAGAGTCAATCCCGATTACTTCGGGCCTGCACTTACCCAGATCCCTTAAGATCAATCCAACATTTCACATTTCTTTATTAAAACCTGTTGTTTTTCTCCCCTTATCCCGGCAGGCAGACCTCCCCCCTCCGCCCCGTGTCACCGGTGGCCAGTCGGCTTATACCGTCCCACCGGATACTGGATTCCCGCCGGGTGCAGCGGTCCTGGCAGTATCTGGTGGACTGGGAAGGCTACGGTCCCGAGGAGCGCTCCTGGGTTCCTGCGAAGGACATACTGGACCCTGACCTCATTCGTCAGTTCAGGGCCCTCCACCCTGAGAAGGCTGGTAGGAACGTCAGGAGCCGTTCCTAGGAGGGGGATTCTGTCAGGTTTTGGCCATGACTGTTCGGGTTTTGGTCACTAGATGTCCCCATTGGACCTTTTTTGTACCTTTTGTTTTTCTTGCTCTAATTATTGTTTGCACCTGTAGGTCATTCCCTTGTTAGTATTTAAACCCTGTGTGTTCCTCAGTTCCGTGCTCAGTGTTTGAAGTTAGCACCCAGCCCCAGCCCAAGCCTTGTTTTATATAGATATTTCTCTGGTGGGATTTTCCAGAGGTTCTCTGGTTTAGTTCTTGTGTTTTGTTTGAGTAGTCTTTTGAGGTTTGTTTTTTCCCTGCTGTTTTTTACCACTTTGTGGAGTTTCTTTTGTTTTTTTGGAGGTTTTCCTCTTTGTGCCTCTTGGCTTTATTTTTGGACATTGTGGATTTAGTTTCTTTGCCTGAAGATTTTGTTCTTTAATTAAACCACCATCTCTAGTACTGCTGTGTCTGCCTCATCCTCTGGGTTCTGACAATTATTAGTGACTGTTTCTTGCACCGGGTCCTGACACCAGTCTGAGGTCCTGAGCGCTCTGGAGCAGATTTTCATCAAGGATCTCTCTGTACTATGCTCCGTTCATCTTTGCCTCGATCCTGACTAGTCTCCCAGTCCCTGCCGCTGAAAAACATCCCCACAGATTGATGCTGCCACCACCATTCTTCACGGTAAGGATGGTGCCAGGTTTCCTCCAGACGTGACGCTTGGCATTCAGGCCAAAGTGTTCAATCTTGGTTTCATCAGACCAGATATTCTTGTTTCTCATGGTCTGAGAGTCTTTACGTGCCTTTTGGAAAACTCCAAGTGGGCTGTAATGTGCCTTTTACCGAGGATTGGCTTTGCGTCTGGCCGTTCTACCATAAAGACCTGATTGGTGGAGTGCTGCAGAGATGGTTGTCCTTCTGGAAGGTTCTCCCATCTCCACAGAGGAACTCCAGAGCTCTGTCAGAGTGGCCATCTGTTTATTGGTCACCTCCTGACCAAGGCCCTTCTCCCCGATTGCTCAGTTTGGCTGGGCGGCCAGCTCTAGGAAGAGTCTTGGTGGTTCCAAACTTATTCTATTTAAGAATGATGGAGGCCACTGTGTTCCTGGCGACCTTCAATGCTGCAGAAATTATTGTGGTACCCTTCCCCAGATCTGTGCCTCGACACAATCCTGTCTCGAAGCTCTCACGGACATTTCCTTCGACCTCATGGCTTGGTTTTTGCTCTGACATGCGCTGTCAACTGTGTGACCTTATATACAGTGGGGAAAAGAGGTAACGAGTGGAGGACAGAGGAGCCTCTTAAAGAAGAAATTACAGGTCTGTGAGAGCCAGAAATCTTGCTTGTTTGTAGGTGACCAAATACTTATTTTCCACCATAATTTGCAAATAAATTCATAAAAATCCTACAATGTGATTTTCTGGAGAAAAAAATCTCAATTTGTCTGTCATAGTTGACTTGGACCTATGATGAAAATTACAGGCCTCTCTCATATTTTTAAGTGGGAGAACTTGCACAATTGGTGGCTGACTAAATACTTTTTTCCCCCACTGTAGACAAGTGTGTACCTTTCCAAATCATGTCCAATCAATTGAATTTACCACAGGTTGACTCCAATCAAGTTGTAGAAACATCTCAAGTATGATAAATGGAAACAGGATGCACGAGCTTCATTTTGAGTCTCATAGCAAAGGGTCTGAATACTTATTTAAAGAAGGTATTTTTATATTTAGTTTAAATAAATTTGCAACAAAATTGAAAACCTGTTTTCGCTTTGTTATTATGGGGTATTGTGTGTAGATTGCTGGCAATTTTTTGTTCTTTAATCCATTTTAGAATAAGGCTGTAACGTAACAAAATGTGGAAAAAGTAAATGGGTCTGAATACTTTCCGAAGAGCACTGTGTATATATATATATATACATACAGTGGGGGAAAAAATTATTTAGTCAGCCACCAATTGTGCAAGTTCTCCCACTTAAAAAGATGAGAGAGGCCTGTAATTTTATCATAGGTACACGTCAACTATGCCACAGACAAAATGAGAAAAAATATCCAGAAAATCACATTGTAGGATTTTTAATGAATTTATTTGCAAATGATGGTGGAAAATAAGTATTTGGTCAATAACAAAAGTTTCTCAATACTTTGTTATATACCCTTTGTTGGCAATGACACAGGTCAAACGTTTTCTGTAAATCTTCACAAGGTTTTCACACACTGTTGCTGGTATTTTGGCCCATTCCTCCATGCAGATCTCCTCTAGAGCAGTGATGTTTTGGGGCTGTCGCTGGGCAACACAGACTTTCAACTCCCTCCAAAGATTTTCTATGGGGTTGAGATCTGGAGACTGGCTAGGCCACTCCAGGACCCTGAAATGCTTCTTCACGGCCACTCCTTCGGTTGCCCTGGCGGTATGTTTGGGATCATTGTCATGCTGAAAGACCCAGCCCGTTTCATCTTCAATGCCCTTGCTGATGGAAGGAGGTTTTCACTCAAAATCTCACGATACATGGCCCCATTCATTCTTTCCTTTACACAGATCAGTCGTCCTGGTCCCTTTGCAGAAAAAACAGCCCCAAAGCATGATGTTTCCACCCCCCATGCTTCACAGTAGGTATGGTGTTCTTTGGATGCAACTCAGCATTCTTTGTCCTCCAAACACGAAGAGTTGAGTTTTACCAAAGTTATATTTTGGTTTCATATGACCATATGACATTCTCCCCAATCCTCTTCTGGATCATCCAAATGCACTCTAGCAAACTTCAGATGGGCCTGGACATGTACTGGCTTAAGCAGGGGGACACGTCTGGCACTGCAGGTTTTGAGTCCCTGGCGGCGTAGTGTGTTACTGATGGTAGGCTTTGTTACTTTGGTCCCAGCTCTCTGCAGGTCATTCACTAGGTCCCCCCGTGTGGTTCTGGGATTTTTGCTCACCGTTCTTGTGATCATTTTGGTGAGATCTTGCATGGAGCCCCAGATCGAGGGAGATTATCAGTGGTCTTGTATGTCTTCCATTTCCTAATAATTGCTCCCACAGTTGATTTCTTCAAACCAAGCTGCATACCTATTGCAGATTCAGTCTTCCCAGCCTGGTGCAGGTCTACAATTTTGTTTCTGGTGTCCTTTGTCAGCTCTTTGGTCTTGGCCATAGCGGAGTTTGGAGTGTGACTGTTTGAGGTTGTGGACAGGTGTCTTTTATACTGATAACAAGTTCAAACAGGTGCCATTAATGCAGGTAACGAGTGGAGGACAGAGGAGCCTCTTAAAGAAGAAGTTACAGGTCTGTGTGAGCCAGAAATCTTGCTTGTTTGTAGGTGACCAAATACTTATTTTCCACCATAATTTGCAAATAAATTCATTAAAAATCCTACAATGTGATTTTCAGGAAAAAAATTATCAATTTGTCTGTCATAGTTGACGTGTACCTATGATGAAAATTACAGGCCTCTCTCATCTTTTTAAGTGGGAGAACTTCCACAATTGGTGGCTGACTAAATACTTTTTTCCCCCACTGTATATATAGAGAGACATTTCACTGCACCTATGTGACAATAAAACACACATACACACATTATTTATATACAGCATATATATATATATATATATATATATATATATATATGCTGTATATAAATAATGTGTGTATGTGTGTTTTATTGTCACATAGGTGCAGTGAAATGTTTTACAGGTCAGCCATAGTAGTATGGTGCCCCTGGAGCAAATAATGGTTAAGTGCCTTGTTCAAGGGCACATCAACAGTTTTTTCCCTTGTCGGCCCAGGTATTTGAACCAGTGACCTTTCAGGTATTGGTCCAAAGCTCTAACTGTTAGACTAATAGAGGTAAGAATACAAATACACACACACAGGCAGTCACACACGCAGGCACGCATGCATGAACACGCAAACAAACACCTCACTCCTTTTGATGATCATACTAGATGATTGGCAAGTTGACAACAGCAGATGGTGAAAAAAGATGGCTAAAATATGCGGCTTTGTAGAGCAAAAATGATTTAATGACAGATAAATACTATAAAAGAATCCCTTGTGTTATGGGATAGGCCACAGTGACAGATAAACATAGTTGTGGAGTGGAGAACATAAAATGCATGGCAGCTCGGTGAATTGACGTGGAAACTACTAATACTCCACTGTGTGGTCAAAATGTCATGGGGGAGTGGAAGTGAACTGACCTTTGTAGGTCTATGTGTTTTGGGGTGATAAAAATCATTTGCATACCTGCCTCACTCCTGAACATATTTTTATATTCTACAGCCTTAGCTGTGAGAAGTGGTGAAACTTTACACAGATGTTTATGGTGCCAAGTAATTTTACACCAAGAGTAAAACTGAAGAAGAAAAAAACTGGGAAAATAGGTGTTTAGTGAAAATGAAAACAATGAAGATTCGACAGAAACGACCAATGAGGAGCAAAGCTACCAATAACAGACAATAGGTAACACCTCCATACAATGATGGAGCTGCTATATGACTAACAACATGAAGTCACTCACCAAATTGGATATGAACTGCCTCATACTAACTGCACTACTACTATGTGGTTACAGCAGAAACAATTGTCTACCTGTGTGTTTTTCTCACCCGAGCTCCAGCATCAATGATCCAGTAACGAGCCATCTGTCACTGTCATTGTAATTAATCTACTGGTATTTAGTGGATAATGAGATGCTGTTGTGTCATATTTTGTGTGGCTAGCTCAATTTTTCAACTCTTTTCCCCATGTCTGAAGTGAATTTAAGGTGCCTGTGTCACGCCCTGGCTCTGGGGACAATGTTATGTTGAGCCAGGGTGTGTAGTTCTATGTTCTTTATTTCTATGTTGGCCTGAGTGACTCCCAATCAGAGGCAACGAGTGTCAGCTGTTTGCTGGTTGTCTCTGATTGGGAGCCATATTTAAACTGTCGGTTTTTCCTTTGTGTTTTGTGGGTTCTTGTTTCGAGTTGGTTGTGTTATACCGTGTACTGTCACGTTTCCGTCTTTTGTTGTTTTGATCACGTTTCGCTTAATAAATGAGTATGTTTGCCTGCAACGCTGCGCCTTGGTCTACTCCTTACCCTGACGATCGTGACAGCCTGAGGATAAGTCAGTGGAAGCCTCTAGCCAAGCCTGACCAGATGGGCTTCTTAGTCGATTTAGTTTGTCGTTCTCATGTTGCTCTCTCCTACCAGCCTTTTTTACAATAGCTGAGCATATTGGAAATCTAGGAGCTAGCGTCATGCAAAAGATGGGGGGACATGTCAGAAGTTGTCTCAGCTTAAATGACAAAATCCTTTGTCTTTCTGCATCTGCCGAGCGATAGTGTGATCATATGAACTGTTCCGTATTTACCAGATTGCTGGGAAGAGGTGCCAATTTCACTCAACTAATCTGACAGCAATGGCCCTGCCTACTGCACACAGAGAAATAGTTTTCAATCATGAGTGAAAATTAAATGCCGGACTGGATAGGTGCTCTCTGTTCTGAGATGGAAATTGCACTGCCACATGTAATATCTCACACTGCGCTATTGATCATTTGCCCTCCTTCACTTTTAAAGGACCCCCCCAGAGGAAGTTGCTGCCACTATTTAGATGTAATTTCCTGTCCTAGAGAGGAAATGCACAGTTAGGTTCCATCTCCGAAGAATGACGAAGGCTACTTATCAGTGGAGGCTCCTCAGAGGAGGAAGGGGAGGACCATCCTCAGTGAATTTCATAAATAAATAAATAGTGAAACATTAAAACTTTTTAGAGAAAACTGTACTAAATATATTCACCTCACCAAATAATTAATTCAAACACACTGTTTTGCAATGAAGGTCTACAGTAGCCTCCACAGCACTCTCTGGGGTAGCACCATGGTGTAGCCGGAGAACAGCTACAGTGGGGAAAAAAAGTATTTAGTCAGCCACCAATTGTGCAAGTTCTCCCACTTAAAAAGATGAGAGAGGCCTGTAATTTTCATCATAGGTACACGTCAACTATGACAGACAAATTAAGAAAAAAAAATCCAGAAAATCACACTGTAGGATTTTTATGAATTTATTTGCAAATTATGGTGGAAAATAAGTATTTGGTCACCTACAAACAAGCAAGATTTCTGGCTCTCACAGACCTGTAACTTCTTCTTTAAGAGGCTCCCTCTGTCCTCCACTCGTTACCTGTATTAATAGCACCTGTTTGAACTTGTTATCAGTATAAAAGACACCTGTCCACAACCTCAAACAGTCACACTCCAAACTCCACTATGGCCAAGACCAAAGAGCTGTCAAAGGACACCAGAAACAAAATTGTAGACCTGCACCAGGCTGGGAAGACTGAATCTGCAATAGGTGAGCAGCTTGGTTTGAAGAAATCAACTGTGGGAGCAATTATTAGGAAATGGAAGACATACAAGTCCACTGATAATCTCCCTCGATCTGGGGCTCCACGCAAGATCTCACCCCGTGGGGTCAAAATGATCACAAGAACGGTGAGCAAAAATCCCAGAACCACACAGGGGGACCTAGTGAATGACCTGCAGAGAGCTGGGACCAAAGTAACAAAGCCTACCATCAGTAACACACTACGCCGCCAGGGACTCAAATCCTGCAGTTCCAGACGTGTCCACCTGCTTAAGCCAGTACATGTCCAGGCCCGTCTGAAGTTTGCTAGAGTGCATTTGGATGATCCAGAAGAGGATTGGGAGCATGTCATATGGTCAGATGAAACCAAAATAGAACTTTTTGGTAAAAACTCAACTCGTCGTGTTTGGAGGACAAAGAATGCTGAGTTGCATCCAAAGAACACCATACCTACTGTGAAGCATGGGGGTGTAAACATCATGCTTTGGGGCTGTTTACTGCAAAGGGACCAGGACGACTGATCCGTGTAAAGGAAAGAATGAATGGGGCCATGTATTGAGATTTTGAGTGAAAACCTCCTTCCATCAGCAAGGGCATTGAAGATGAAACGTGGCTGGGTCTTTCAGCATGACAATGATCCCAAACACACCGACCAGGCAACGAAGGAGTGGCTCGTAAGAAGCATTTCAAGGTCCTGGAGTGGCCTAGCCAGTCTCCAGATCTCAACCCCATAGAAAGTCTTTGGAGGGAGTTGAAAAATCTGTGTTGCCCAGCGACAGCCCCAAAACATCACTGCTCTAGAGGAGATCTGCATGGAGGAATGGGCCAAAATAGTGTGTGAAAACCTGTGAAGACTTACAGAAAACGTTTGACCTGTGTCATTGCCAACAAAGGGTATATAACAAAGTATTGAGAAACTTTTGTTATTGACCAAATACTTATTTTCCACCATAATTTGCAAATAAATTCATAAAAAATCCTACAATGTGATTTTCTGGATTTTTTTTTCTCATTTTGTCTGTCATAGTTGACGTGTACCTATGATGAAAATTACAGGCCTCTCTCATCTTTTTAAGTGGGAGAACTTGCACAATTGGTGGCTGACTAAATACTTTTTTTCCCCACTGTAGTTTCCATCCTCGTCTGGGTACATTGACTTCAATACAAAACCTAGGAGGCTCATGGTTCTCACCCCCTTTCATAGACTTATACAGTAATTATGACAACTTCCGGAGGATGTCCTCCAACCTATCAGAGCTCTTGCAGCATGAATTGACATGTCATCCACCCAATCGAAGGATCAGATAATTAATCTAGTACTGAAAAGCATAACCTACAGTTAGCTAGAACTGTAGTGCATAAAATGTGGTGAGCAGCTGACTCAAAGAGAAAGACGATAGTTTAACAGTTTTGAACAAATTAATTTCTTCAAAAATGAAGGAGAAGCTGAGTTAGAGAGAGAGAGCTAGCCATATTTCATTGTATTTTTTCACTTTCACTTACTTAGCTAGTGAATGCAGTTAGCTAGTTTAGCCTACTCAAACACCCGGCTCAAACAGAGAAGGGGATGCTATGTTAGCTAGCTGGCTATGGCAATCCAACACTGGAACTCTTCCAAGTCAAGGTAAGCTTTTGGTTTTATTAATTTATTTCCACTGGGGCCCACCAGTGTAACTGCTAAACTGCTTGCTGTACACTGTACTACATTATTGTAGCAGGTTTACTAATGCGTTAGTTCTAGTAGCTATGTTGACTATGATGTTAGCTAATATGGTGACAATGGTGTAGGCTGTGTGTAGCGTTAGCAGTTATGGTATGAAGGTTTGGCTTGAAAGGTTTTTCGCCTGGTCACAGACGGCTGTTGTGTTGTGCAATGAAGTCCACAAGCGAAGGGAAAAGGTGCGAGGAGGAGAGCGAGTAGATGCGAGAAGGAATTATACAATGAGTGATCATGCTGTTTGTATGTGGCTGCTATGAAAGTGAACTTTGTTTGCGGGTGATTAGGGGTTTATTCATTCTGCCAATTCTGTTGAAAAATGTTTCTTAAACGGAAGCAAACCAAGCAAAATGGGGATAAACATACCTGAATTTGTCCAATAGAAACTCTCATTTGCAACTGTTGGACTAATGATTACACCCTAGATCAGCTAGATGCAGGCCAGAGTGTACAAGGTGGTATTGAATGTGTCACTGTCTGTCACCTTGATTACTCAAATTGTTCTCTTGTCCTGTGCACCTACACTACCAGTCAAAAATTTGGACACACCTACTCATTCAAGGGTTTTTCTTCATTCATGGGTAAGCTCTGGCCATCGTCTTTCAGCTTGAAAAAGTGGATTTCTACTGGTGTGGGCGTTTAATGTTTATTAAAAGTTCACAGGAGATTTTTTACCTCTGTGGACGATAAATACGTTTTATGCACTGTGGGGGAACAGAATGTCAGAGTACGGAATATGTCAGGTAGGGCTGGGCGATATGCCCTAAAACTCATATCTCGATTTTGTTTTAAAATAAAGGTCAAATACACTGCATTTAAACAGTCAGCAATAATCTAATGAATCCAGAGCTTGTGAAATTATACCTAGGCTGAATATATGCCTTCTACAACCATAAGACCCACTAATAATCTAATGATTTTATAAAAAATCGTATTTTTTCCAATAATCTGTCATGATCGTCATAATGAGCGGACCAAGGCGCAGCGTGATATGCGTACATCTTCTTTAATAGTGTACTTTTCCAACACGATACAATAACAAAACAGCAAACGATACGTAAGTCCTCGGTTAACAAAACACAAACCTACACGGAACAAGATCCCACAAAACACAAGTGCACAACAGGCTGCCTAAGTATGGTACCCAATCAGAGACAACAAGCAACAGCTGATTCTCGTTGCCTCTGATTGAGAACCACCCCGCCAACCTAGAAAACACATGAACTAGAAACTGAACATAGAACACAAAACATAGACCCTACACACCCTGGCTCAACATATAAGAGTCCCCAGAGCCAGGGCGTGACAGTACCCCAAAGGCGCGGGACTGCGATCATGCCAACATAAACCCAACAGGGAGGGGCCGGGTGGGCATTCCGCCTCGGAGGCGGATCCGGCTCCGGGCGTGACCACCACCCTCTAACAACCCCGTAGCGCCCCTGGTCTGGTCCCGCTGGCTGGAGCTGGCCTGGACATTGGTGGAGCGGGATTGCTTAGGCCCGGTGTGGAGCAGCTGACCGGTACCTGACCAGGCACCGTGAAACAGGCACGGGCTGTGCCGACTGACGACGCCGCACCACAGGTTGGTGCGGGGAGCAGGGACGGGCGGACCGGTGACGACGCGCACCATTGGCTTGCGCGGGAGCAGGGACGGGCCAAACCGGGCTGACGGGCGCACCACTGGCTTGGGCGGGGAGCAGGAACAGGCCGGACCGGCTGACGACGCCGCACCATTGGCTTGGTGCGGGGGAGCAGGAATGGGCCGGACCGGCTGACGGGCGCACCACTGACTTGGTGCGGGGAGCAGGAACAGGCCGGACCGGGCTGACGACGCGCACCATTGGCTTGGTGCGATGGGCAGGAACAGGCCGGGCGGGCTGGCGACGCGCACCACAGGCTTGGTGCGGGGAGCAGGAACAGCCGGGCCGGGCTGGCGACGCGCACCATTGGCTTGAGTGCGAGGGGCAGGAACAGGCCGGGCCGTTGGCGACGCGCACCATTGGCTTGGTGCGAGGGCAGGAACAGGCCGGGCCGGGTTGGCGACGCGCACCATAGGCTTGGTGCGGGGAGCAGGAACAGGCCGGGCCGGGCTGGCGACGCGCACCATTGGCTTGGTGCGAGGGGCAGGAACGGGCCGGGCCGGGCTGGCGACGCGTTGCCTCTGATTGAGAACCACCCCCGGCCAACCTAGAAAACACATGAACTAGAAACTGAACATAGAACACAAAACATAGACCCTACACACCCTGGCTCAACATATAAGAGTCCCCAGAGCCAGGGCGTGACATAATCACTGATCTGGCTTTCAGGTCTGTCTTTAAAATTGCCTTTTTGTTACAAATTTAACCAGAACCATGCATCATGCTCATTCCCTAATAATGTAGCAGGCATTCTAGTAAATGAACACTGGTCTCATAAACAATCTCTCAAACACAAGCCCACGTGCTAGTGAGTAGCCAGCTAATATTTATCTTTCAAGTTTAGCCAACTTGGATCTAGGAATAATTTCACAAGCTCTTAATTCAGTTAGCAAGGCAAAAAAGTTGAATTGTTATGAACACACCCTTCTGTCCATCTACAACTGTTTGAACAGCATGCTAGCCTGTCCACTTTGTTCAGATGTTGAAATCAAGTGCCCTACCTTATTTCTCAGAATGAGAACGAGTTGCCAATTCCTTATATAATTGTTTTGTGCTTATTGCACATTTATAAAACACAGTCATCCAAACAGCAAGTATAACAATCTTTATTTGACTAAAATGCTGCTAGCGATACGTGGTACCGTATCTGCTAGCGTGACAAACTGAGCATTAATTTTTTAGAATGAATGTTCATTGGTACATCCGTTTTAGTAGTGTCTGCTCTGCTCGAAATTTGAGGAGTTGAAACAAACAGAGTATGATTCAAAAGGTTAACTTATCCTCTATTACAGTAAAATAATGTCTCCATGTGTTTCGGGTGTCCATATGACCGATTCTGTTGGACCAAACCTCAAATGCAAATAGCGAGTTGAAACCGTTTGTCAGATAGGAAGAGGGGCTTGGGAGAAAGAGGCGAGCGAGAGTTTCTGTCCAAAACAAGCCCAATGCATTTCTATGTGCTTATTTTGAACCTAAGATTGTCGCCTGCCTTCCCACCTTTGGGACAACTACTCCCATTGTTAGGGCGGAGACATGAGCATCTCGTCATTGTATACCGATCTCTGGTGTAAATGGGAAGGTGCACACAGCACAGAAGGAGCGAACGAGACGAGACCCAAAAGACAACATGAGAACAAGTGGACATAAACGCTCATAAAAACGAAAAATACAAAAAACCTAGATTCTGCAATACAGGCATTTGTAATATCTCACAAAAACATACATTTGAATTAATTTTGATATACACCAAGTCCAAATGTCAGGTACACAGTAAATACGTGACCTACCTCCTCTCCTTTTAATGGGAAAGAAGGCGTCACATAGAGTGAAGTACCTAGCGATGATAGCTGGCCCGCAAGCGTTCGATTTCGCCTCCTTTTCAACTCCCACACGGACCACGACCTGCATCTTAATGGCTTCTATCTGGCTGACCATGTCATGCCCCAAATGCAGATTCAATTTGTACTGAAATTGCCTTATTACACGACTAAGCAGAATCTCGGTAGGGATAAATTATGTTTGTGAGGCTGTTTACTTCCCTTCATTATCCACCTTATTTGCGTCAAGGGCTTTCATTATCAATAGTTTGTTGCTAAGCCCATTCCAGTTGATAGATTCCCCTCAGCTTATCAATGGAGAGGTGAACAAACTGGCAAATCACGACTCTCTTGAGGCAACAAGCAGTATGCAACGAGGTTATGGGGGGGAAAGGGAAAGGGAAATGGACAATTATTTGAAAAAACATGGCTGGCTAATACTCTATAATGAGTGAAGCAGTACTTGGTGGTGTGTTCATGAGGGCTAGCATTTGAGAGATGGGTGTTTAGCGGTGAGTGCTGTGGGTGACGCAGTCAAGCATAACTTGGCTGACTATGCTTTCTAGGTACACCGTTAAAGGCAGTTTGAGTGCAGCGTGAATCGGTGTGAGGCACTCAATGAGGCTACACCACATAAACACATTTGCATAGCCGCGTTAGTCAGCCAGCCAGTCATCAAACAGTGCCAACGGTGGGAAATCTAAACCATTCAAATTCAATGTGTCACAGTGATGCATTCGACAGATCAGCATTACTGAGAGACGACACTCAGACAGATATCAAGCCTGTGCATTTCAGATTTCACGGTGCACCTTGTTTGTGTAATAGACTCAAAGCATCACCTATACCATCCATGACACTAGGACATGACATTACTTGTTCCTATCATCCTGCCAATCACCCTGCCAGCTGGGGGGGTTGTAGAGCAGCCCAACATACCCGGAGAGGGACACACGCATGCATGCACGCACATACGCATGCACGCAAGCACACGTGTGCACACAAACACACAAATCAAATCAAAGTTTATTGGTCGCATACACAGATTAACAGATGTTACAGCTGGTGCAGCAAAATGATTGTGTTTCTAGCTGCTACAGTGCAGTAATACAATATCAATACAAAACCAATATGCAAATAATCCATAAATCCAAAAACAAGAAAGAAATGCATCCCCCAGTAAACATGTTCCAAAAATGAACACATACATGCATAGGCACTAACACGCGCACACAAACGTGTCAGAGGAAGGCCCTTATAAATGTCAAAGAATCCAGCCACCGAAGTCATAGACAGTTCTCTGCTACCGCGACGGCAAGTGGTACCGGAGCGCCAAGTCTGGGACCAAAAAGCTAATTAACTCTACCCCCAAGCCATAAGACTGCTGAACAGTTAATCAAATGGCTACCCGGACTATTTGCATTGACCATCTTTTTGTTTTGCACTGACTCTCTTGCACTGGCTCTATGCACACTCACTGGACTTTACCCACACACTCACATATATTACACTGACACTCCAACACACACACACACACAAACACACACCCTACATACGCCACACACACAACATACACCGTACACATGCATATGACGCCACACACACACACAATCACACACATAGACACACTTTCACACACGCTGCGCGTTTAGTATCTATCCTGATTGGCAAGTCACTTTACCCCTACTTACAGTGCCTTGCGAAAAGTATTAATCCTTTTGGCGTTTTTTATTTTGTTGCATTACAACCTGTAATTTAAATGGATTTTATTTGTATTTCATGTAATGGACATACACAGAATAGTCCACATTGGTGAAGTGAAATGAAAAAAGAACTTGTTAAAAAATTCTAAAAATAAATAACGGAAAGTGGTGCGTGCATATGTATTCACCCCCTTTGCTATGAAGCCCCTAAATAAGATCTGGTGCAACCAATTACCTTCAGAAGTCACATAATTAGTTAAATAAAGTGCAATCTAAGTGTCACATGATCTGTCACATGATCTCAGTATATATACACCTGTTCTGGAAGGCCCCAGAGTCTGCAACACCACTAAGCAAGGGGCACCACCAAGCAAGCGGCACCATGAAGACCAAGAAGCTCTCCAAACAGGTCAGGGACAAAGTTGTGGAGAAGTACAGATCAGGGTTGGGGTTATAAAAAATATCAGAAACTTTGGAACATCCCACCCGGAGCACCATTATATCCATTATAAAAATTGAAAGAATATGGCACCACAACAAACCTGCCAAAGAGGGCCAAAAACCACCAAAACTCACGGACCAGGCAAGGAGGGCATTAATCAGAGAGGCAACAAAGAGACCAAGATAACCCTGAGGAGCTGCAAAGCTCCACAGCGGAGATTGGAGTATCTGTCCATAGGACCACTGCCGTACACTCCACAGAGCTGGGCTTATGGGAAGAGTGGCAGAAAAAAAGCCATTGCTAGAAGAAATAAATTAGCAAAACACGTTTGGTGTTTGCCAAAAGGCATGTGGGAGACTCCCCAAACATATGGAAGAAGGTAATCTGGTCAGATAAGACTAAAATTGAGCTTTTTGGCCATCAAGGAAAAATGTCTGACGCAAACCCAACACCTCTCATCACCCGAGAACACCATCCCCACAGTGAAGCATGGTTGTGGCAGCATCATGCTGTGTGGATGTTTTTCATCGGCAGTGACTGTAGAAACTGGTCAAATTGAAGGAATGATTATGCATGCTGGAAGTTTCTGTTTTTTTGTCTTATTTCTTGTTTGTTTCACAATAAAAATATTTTCCATCTTCAAAGTGGTAGGCATGTTGTGTAAATCAAATGATACAAACTCCCAAAAATCAATTTTTATTCCAGGTTGTAAGGCAACAAAATAGGAAAAAATGCCAAGGGGGTGAATACCTGTATCTCAATTACCTCAACTACCTCGGACCCCTGCACATGACCGCACCGGTACTGCTTGTTCAGTGCATTCAGAAAGTATTCAGACCCTTGACTTTCTCCACATTTTGTTACGTTACAGCCTTCTAAAATGGAATTAAATAGTTTTTCCCCTCATCAATCTACATAAGAATACCACATAATGACAAAGCAAAAACAGGTTTATAGAATCTTTTCAAAATTAATAAAAAATAGAAAACGGAAATAATACATTTACATAAGTATTCAGACCCTTTACTCAGTACTTTGTGGAAGCACCTTTGTCAGCAATTACAGCCTTGAGTCTTCTTGGGTATGACACTACAAGCTTGGCACACCTGTATTTGGAAAGTTTCCTCCCATTCTTCTCTGCAGATCCTCTCAACCTCTGTCAGGTTGAATGGGGGAGCGTCACTGCACAGCTATGATGCTGCCACCACCATTCTTCACCCGTAGGGGATGGTACCAGGTTTCCTCCAGACGTGAGCTTGGCATTCAGGCCAAAGAGTACTAATCTTCGTTTCATCAGACCAGAGAATCTTGTTTCTCTTGGTCGAGAGTCTTTATGTGCCTTTTGGCAAACTCAAAGGTGCCTTTTTACTGAGGGGAGTAGCTTCCCGTCTGGCCACTCTACCAAAAGGCCTGATTGATGGATTGCGCAGAGATGGTTGTCCTGGAAGGTTCTCCCATCTCCACAGAATAACTCTAGAGCTCTCAGAGTGACCATCGGGTTCGTGGTCACCTCCTGACCAAGGCACTTCACCCCGATTGCTCCAGTTTGACCGGGCAGTCAGCTCTAGGAAGAGTCTTGGTGGTTCCAAACTTTTTCCATTTAACAATGATGGAGCCACTGTGTTCTTGGGGACCTTCAATGCTGTAGGAATGTGTTGACCCTTCCCACAGATCTGTGCCTCGACACAATCTGTCTGGAGCTCTACGGACAATTCCTTCGACCACATGGCTTGGTTTTTGCTCTGACATGCACTGTCAACTGCGGACCTTATAAGACAGGTGTGTGCCTTTCCAAATCATGTCCAATCAATTGAATTTACCACAGGTGGACTACAATCAAGTTGTAGAAACATCTCAAGGATCATCAATGGATGAATGGGAAACAGGATGCACCTTCATCTCAATT
This sequence comes from Coregonus clupeaformis, assembly GCF_020615455.1. Classification (NCBI taxonomy): domain Eukaryota; kingdom Metazoa; phylum Chordata; class Actinopteri; order Salmoniformes; family Salmonidae; genus Coregonus; species Coregonus clupeaformis. The sequence continues at coordinate 3,547 of NW_025538012.1, read as the reverse complement.
TCGAGTCTCATAGCAAAGGGTATGAATACTTATGTAAATAAGGTATTTCAGTTTTTTATTTGTAATACATTTGCAAACATTTGGAAAAATCTATTTTTGCTTTGTCATTATGGGGTATTGTATGCAGATCTGATGAGATTTTATTTTTATTTTATAAATTTTAGAATAACTTAACGTAACAAAATCTGGGAAAAGGGAAGGGGTCTGAATACTTTCCAAATGCACTGTTGTTATTTTATTGTGTTACTTACTTTTTAACTCTGCATTGTTGTGAAAGGGCTCATATGTTAGCATTCGGCACATGTGACAAATACATTTTGATTTGATGTGCATGTAGACACTGTGATGTCACGAGAGGCTACACAGCTTTCAGCGGGATTGCTCAAGTAGTGCAAGGAGACCAGGTTCAACCAAAACAAGGATTTTATTAAAGGTCTTGGGAAACTAACGAAAGTATAACACAATTCTGTACTCTGGGTGGCTCTTTCAGGGTTAACAGTTCAGGGATGTCTCTTCCACATCCAAAATCATAACTCTCCTCGCTCAAATAACTTTTCCCCAGTCTTACAATATGTTCCACGTTGCAGCTAGTGGCCAACCCAGCAAAACGCCCTTCCAAATGTCCCATACGTATTTCCACAGGTGCATATATCCCAAAGGTGAGTATTTCCCAAAGGTAAGTATCTCCAAATCCTTATATTCCTCATGGAAGTGGACGTGCAGCACTCTTGTCCTCCAGAGAGCCCACCTTGGAGACCGTGTTTCTTCCCTTCAACAAACCTTCAGCTCATCAGCTCCTGATTGGTTTCAGCTGCGTGGAAGATTGGCCATAGAGGGTTGGAGTTCCCGACCACTTTTACCAGCAGATGGAGCCATAGCTGTTTGGGTTTGCAGCCATCTCAGGGATGGACGTCCCTCCAGGACACAGCCTCTCGTGACATCACACATCCCTCTCGGGACCGACGCGTCCTCGTCGGGTAAAGGCAGCGAAGAAGGCATCACGCCGGGAGGCGTCCGCATTGCAGTGGTGCTTGCGAGACTGCTCTCTCTTCAACTCCTCCAACTCTAGGACCAGGGACTCAGCCTCCTGTTGTCTCTCTTGAGTTTCTTACTGAACGCATCAGCCTTGGTTTTAGCAGAGTTTAGCTTCTGTTGAGCAGCTTTCAGTTCCTTCTCTCTCTCGCCTCCGCATTCTTCATCTTGTTCTCCAACACCTTCCTCCTCTGCCTTCTTCTGACCTCCCTTACTACTGCGCAGGGTCTCCTCACACTCCTCGATGGTCCTGCGCAGCCTCTCCAGCTCCTCCTGTTGCCATATGGAAGGAGCTCTGTTGGAGTTTAGCCTGGAGGATATCTAACTCTTCTGTCTTCATGTCTAACTGTTGCTTTAACAAACGATACCTCTCAGCGGTCCCTTTCAGACCAGACAGTTCTTTGTCCAGATTCGTAGCTCCGTCTCTGTGTCGGTCTGGGCACCTGCCATCCCTATCAGAGCCAGGGCGGGAGTGAGTAACTCGAGGATTGCACCGGAGCCTTCCCAGGATGAGTCTTGCCTCTCCGTTTCCGAGGTACTCGGGGTTATCCTCCCTGAGACTCTCTCCAGAGTGGGTAAAAGGCTGGGCAGTCTCGTCCAATTAGGACAGGGACGGGGAGGGAATCAACCACCCCTGAGTCGTGTGTATGGTTCCCCGTGTGCTGGTCATTTGTAAGTTCAGTAATGGGGTATTCTCTGGTGTCCCCATGGACACAGGGAAACTGGGAGGACTCTTCCCGGTCAGACACGTTGGGCCCACCAAATCCTTACGCACAGGGTGGCCCGGCTACCAGAATCCAGTCCAAGGCCCTCCACATCATGGTGATTCACAGTTACCGGGCAGGTGGGGGGTCGATCTGGGCCGCCATCTACGACTCCCAAGAGCGAGGCAACACGGTGTGTGGGTGCTGAGCTGGAGGACTCCGCAGTGGGCATAGGTTCATCGGCTGGTTCACACTGCCAGGAGATATGTCCCATCTCCCCACACCGGTAACACTGTCGAAGTTTCCCTCCTGGTGTACTCTTCTTGGACCCGCCCTGGTTTCTGTCTCCCCTGGAGCCGGATAAGTCCTGACGTGGCTGGGTTCGAGACCTTGGGGTCCTTTGGACGGGTTCTTCCCATTTGTGGTGGGGCCGCACTCCTGGGGGTCTTTTTCGGAAGCATTCAGCATCTCCGCTGTGGCCTGGTACTTTTCCACAGCTTCCACGGTCAGATCAGCCGTGGTCAAGGCCTGTTGACTGATGAACCCGCTTTTGCCTCATAAGGCAGGGCGCGTAGGTAACGATCCACCACAACGGCCTCACCACCGCACGCTGCTGTATTCCTCTGCGGATCCAGCCATTTCTTGCGATTCGGACAAGTTCATGCATCTGCGCCTGAGGAGGTTGGTCTGGTTGGAAGGTCCAGCTGTGAAAGCGCTAGGCCATACCAAACTTTGTGAGTCCATATCTGCGAGGATCTCAGACTTCAGGGCATCATAGTCAGTAACCTGGTCAGGCCCAGGTCCCGGACAGCATTCAGCGCTTCCCCGGTTAGGAAAGGCTAACAGACCAACCCACTGTTGCTTGGGCCAGCCCTAGTGGCCGTGGCCTCAAATGCATGCAGGTATGCCCTCAATGTCATCGGTAGCTCCCATCTTAGATATAAAGTCACTTGCCTTTATTGGGCGGGTATTTTGGACCACCCTCTGTCTCTGCAACTGCAATTCCTCTGCCTTCAGAGTTGGCTTTCTTTGCTCTCCTCCAAGAGGGCCACCGTTTGCTTGCATCTGGGCTTGCTGGCCAGCAACAAGGGCTTTCAATATGTCCTCCATTTCCCAGTCGGGCGGGGAGCCTACGGCCAACTTGGAAAACTGGGTGATCAAACCTTCGGTATCCTCCTCTGACATGCACTATTAACGCTGAGCGTGCCCGTATTCTCCACCATCTGTGACGTCAGAGGCTACACAGCTTTCAGCGGATTGCTCAAGTAGTGCAAGGAGACCAGGTTCAACCAAAACAAGGATTTTATTCAAGGTCTTGGGAAACTAAAGGTATAACACAATTCTGTACTCTGGTGGCTCTTTCAGGGTTAACAGTTCAGGGATGTCTCTTCCACATCCAAAATCATAACTCTCCCTCGCTCAGATAACTTTTCCCAGTCTTACTATATTCCACGTTGCAGCTAGTAGCCAACCCAGCAAAAACGTCCTTCCAAATGTCCCACACGTATTTCCAGGTGCATATATCCCAAAGGTGAGTATTTCCCAAAGGTAGTATCTCTCCCAATCCTTATATTCCTCATGGAAGTGGACGTACAGCACTCTTGTCCTCCAGAGAGCCCACCGAGACCGTGTACTCTTCCCTTCAACAAACCTTCAGCTCATCAGCTCCTGATTGGTTTCCAGCTAAGTGGGAAGATGGCCATAGAGGGTTGGAGTTCCCGACCATACCAGCAGATGGAGCCATAGCTGTTTGGGTTGCAGCCATCTCAGGGAACGCCCCTCCAGGACACAGCCTCTCGGGACATCACAAC
>NW_025538011.1:0-24300 GCF_020615455.1 Coregonus clupeaformis | reverse complement strand
ATGATTAATCAGTGGTTGTGCGCAGGCTTCGCGCAAAATTCACTATCATGTGTTTCCGTTTTCTTGACCCCTGAACTCGGAATAAATTGTATTTTTTAAATTACAAACAAACGGGCTGGCAAAGACACTTGCGCCGTCTTGTGCATGGGTTGTAAAATGATCTTCAGAGATTTTTTTTTCTTTGATACAACGTTTTGCGAGAGATCTATTTTTAATTTAATGCTCCTAACTATTTCATCAAACTTTATTTATTGATGTTTTCTTTGCGAGTGTACATGTAAGTGTTGAATCATTGTGTACGTATGTAATGTTTTGCAGAGGGGTCAAATACTTATTTCCCTCATTAAAATGCAAATACATTTATAACATTTTTGACATGCGTTTTTCTGGATTATTTTGTTGTTATTCTGTCTCTCACTGTTCAAATAAACCTACCATTAAAATTATAGACGGATCATTTGTTTGTCAGTGGGCAAACGTACAAAATCAGAAGGGATCAAATACTTTTTTCCCTCACTGTATATATATATATATATATATATATATATATATATATATATATATATATATACAGTTGAAGTCGGAAGTTTACAAACACTTAGGTTGGAGTCATTAAAACTCATTTTTCAACCATTCCACAGATTTCTTGTTAACAAACTATAGTTTTGGCAAGTCGGTTAGGACATCTGCACTGTGCATGAAACAAGTAATTTTTCCAACAATTGTTTACACACAGATTGTTTCACTTATAATTCACTGTATCACAATTCCAGTGGGTCAGAAGTTTACATACACTAAGTTGACTGTGCCTTTAAACAGCTTGGAAAAGTCCAAAAAATGATGTCATGACTTTAGAAGCTTCTGTTAGGCTAATTGATATCATTATTCTGTCTCTCACTGTTCAAATAAACCTACCATTAAAATTATAGATGGATCATTTGTTTGTCATTGGGCAAACGTACAAAATCAGAAGGGATCAAATACTTTTTTCCCTCACTGTATATATATATATATATATATATATATACAGTTGAAGTCGGAAGTTTACAAACACTTAGGTTGGAGTCATTAAAACTCATTTTTCAACCATTCCACAGATTTCTTGTTAACAAACTATAGTTTTGGCAAGTCGGTTAGGACATCTGCATTGTGCATGAAACAAGTAATTTTTCCAACAATTGTTTACACACAGATTGTTTCACTTATAATTCACTGTATCACAATTCCAGTGGGTCAGAAGTTTACATACACTAAGTTGACTGTGCCTTTAAACAGCTTGGAAAAGTCCAAAAAATGATGTCATGGCTTTAGAAGCTTCTGTTAGGCTAATTGATATCATTTGAGTCAATTGGAGTTGTACCTGTGAATGTATTTCAAGGCCTACCTTCAAACTCAGTGCCTCTTTGCTTGACATCATGGGAAAATGAAAATAAATCAGCCAAGACCTAAGAAAAAAATGTAGACCTCCACAAGTCTGGTTCATCATTGGGAGCAATTTCCAAACCCCTGACGGTACCACGTTCATCTGTACAAACAATAGTACGCAAAAATAAACACCATGGGACCACGCATCCGTCATACCGCTCAGGAAGGAGACGCTTTCTGTCTCCTAGAGATGAACGTACTTTGGTGCGAAAAGTGCAAATCAATCCCAGAACAACAGCAAAGGACCTTGTGAAGATGCTGGAGGAAACAGGCACAAAAGTGTCTATATCCACAGTAAAACGAGTCCTATATCGACATAACCTGAAAGGCCACTCAGCGTGGAAGAAGCCACTGCTCCAAAACCGCCATAAAAAAGCCAGACTATGGTTTGCAACTGCACATGGGGACAAATATCGTACTTTTTGGAGAAATGTCCTCTGGTCTGATGAAACAAAAATAGAACTGTTTGGCCATAATGACCATCGTTATGTTTGGAGGAAAAAGGGGGATGCTTGCAAGCCAAAGAACAGCATCCCATCCGTGAAGCACAGGGGTGGCAGCATCATGCTGTGGGGGTGCTTTGCTGCAGGAGGGACTGGTGCACTTCTTCGCTGCCCTTCTTGACACCAGGCCATCCTCCAAAAGACTTCGCCTCACTGTGCGTGCAGATGCATTCACACCTGCCTGCTGCCATTCCTGAGCAAGCTCTGCACTGGTGGTGCCCCGATCCCGCAGCTGAATCAACTTTAGGAGACGGTCCTGGCGCTTGCTGGACTTTCTTGGGCGCCCCTGAACCCTTCTTCACAACAATTGAACCTCTCTCCTTGAAGTTCTTGATGATCCGATAAATGGTTGATTTAGGTGCAATCTTACTAGCAGCAATCTCCTTGCCTGTGAAGCCCTTTTTTGTGCAAAGCAATGATGACGGCACGTGTTTCCTTGCAGGTAACCATGGTTAACAGAGGACAAACACTTGGTCCTCCCGAGTGGCGCAGTGGTCTAAGGCACTGCATTGCGGTTAACTGTGCCACTAGAGATCCTGGTTCGAATCCAGGCTCTGTCGTAGCTGGCCGCCTCGGGAGACCCATGGGGTGGCGCATAATTGGCCCTGCGTCGTCCAAGGTAGGGAGGGAATGGCCGGGCAGGGATGTAGCTCAGTTGGTAGAGCATGGTGTTTGCAACGCCAGGGTTGTGGGTTCAATTCCCACTCACTAACTGTAAGTCGCTCTGGATAAGAGCGTCTGCTGAATGACTAAAATGTAAATGTAAGAACAATGATTTCAAGCACCACCCTCCTTTTAAAGCTTCCAGTCTGTTATTCTAATTCAATCAGCATGACAGAGTGATCTCCAGCCTTGTCCTCGTCAACACTCTCACCTGTGTTAACGAGAGAATCACTGACATGATGTCAGCTGGTCCTTTTGTGGCAGGGCTGAAATGCAGTGGAAATGTTTTTTGGGGATTAAGTTCATTTTCATGGTAAAGAGGGACTTTGCAATTAATTGCAATTCATCTGATCACTCTTCATAACATTCTGGAGTATATGCAAATTGCCATCATAAAAACTGAGGCAGCAGACTTTGTGAAAATTAATATTTGTGTCATTCTCAAAACTCTTGACCACGACTGTACTTCCAAAGTTGTGGCAAAATGGCTAAGGACAACAAAGTCAAGGTATTGGAGTGGTCGTCACAAAGCCCTGACCTCAATCGTATAGAACATTTGTGGGCAGAACTGAAAAAGCGTGTGCGAGCAAGGAGGCCTACAAACCTGACTCCAGGAGGAATGGGCCAAAAATTCACCCAACGTATTGTGGGAAGCTTGTGGAAGGCTACCCGAAACATTTGACCCAAGTTAAACAATTTAAAGGCAATGCTACCAAATACTAATTGAGTGTATGTAAACTTCTGACCCACTGGGAATGTGATGAAAGAAATAAAAGCTGAAATAAATCATTCTCTCTACTATTATTCTGACATTTCACATTCTTAAAATAAAGTGGTGATCCTAACTGACCTAAAACAGGGAATTTTTACTAGGATTAAATGTAAGGAATTGTGAAAAACTGAGTTTAAATGTATTTGGCTAAGGTGTATGTAAACTTCCGACTTCAACTGTATATACAGTTGGGAGAACAAGTATTTGATACACTGCCGATTTTGCAGGTTTTCCTATTTACAAAGCATGTAGAGGTCTGTAATTTTTATCATAGGTACACTTCAACTGTGAGAGACTGAATCTAGGAAATCACATTGTATGATTTTTAAGTAATTAATTTGCATTTTATTGCATGACATAAGTATTTGATCACCTACCAACCAGTAAGAATTCTGGCTCTCACAGACCTGTTAGTTTGTCTTTAAGAAGCCCTCCTGTTCTCCACTCATTAACTGTATTAACTGCACCTGTTTGAACTCATTACCTGTATAAAATACACCTGTCCACACACTCAATCAAACAGACTCCAACCTCTCCACAATGGCCAAGACCAGAGAGCTGTGTAAGGACATCAGGGATAAAATTGTAGACCTGCACAAGGCTGGGATGGGCTACAGGACAATAGGCAAGCAGCTTGGTGAGAAGGCACCAACTGTTGGCGCAATTATTAGAAAATGGAAGAAGTTCAAGATGACGGTCAATCACCCTCGGTCTGGGGCTCCATGCAAGATCTCACCTCGTGGGGCATCAATGATCATGAGGAAGGTGAGGGATCAGCCCAGAACTACACGGCAGGACCTGGTCAATGACCTGAAGAGAGCTGGGACCACAGTCTCAAAGAAAACCATTAGTAACACACTACGCCGGCATGGATTAAAATCCGGCAGCGCACGCAAGGTCCCCCTGCTCAAGCCAGCGCATGTCCAGGCCCGTCTGAAGTTTGCCAATGACCATCTGGATGATCCAGAGGAGGAATGGGAGAAGGTCATGTGGTCTGATGAGACAAAAATATAGCTTGCCGTGTTTGGAGGAAGAAGAAGGATGAGTACAACCCCAAGAACACCATCCCAACCGTGAAGCATGGAGGTGGAAACATCATTCTTTGGGGATGCTTTTCTGCAAAGAGGACAGGACGACTGCACCGTATTGAGGGGAGGATGGATGGGGCCATGTATCGCAAGATCTTGGCCAACAACCTCCTTCCCTCAGTAAGAGCATTGAAGATGGGTTGTGGCTGGGTCTTCCAGCATGACAACGACCCGAAACACACAGCCAGGGCAACTAAGGAGTGGCTCCGTAAGAAGCATCTCAAGGTCCTGGAGTGGCCTAGCCAGTCTCCAGACCTGAACCCAATAGAAAATCTTTGGAGGGGAGCTGAAAGTCCGTATTGCCCAGCGACAGCCCCGAAACCTGAAGGATCTGGAGAAGGTCTGTATGGAGGAGTGGGCCAAAATCCCTGCTGCAGTGTGTGCAAACCTGGTCAAGACCTACAGGAAACGTATGATCTCTGTAATTGCAAACAAAGGTTTCTGTACCAAATATTAAGTTCTGCTTTTCTGATGTATCAAATACTTATGTCATGCAATAAATTGCAAATGAATTACATAAAAAATCATACAATGTGATTTTCTGGATTTTTGTTTTAGATTCCGTCTCTCACAGTTGAAGTGTACCTATGATAAAAAATTACAGACCTCTACATGCTTTGTAAGTAGGAAAAACCTGCAAAATCGGCAGTGTATCAAATACTTGTTCTCCCCACTGTATATATATATGCAATGTAATTTAAACACATTTTCACCAAGGTCAATACAATCAAAGCTGCTTTGAAATGCCTTCTCAGTTTGCAAGTTTATTGCAAGTATATTACAAATATTGAAATGTTCTTAACACAGCAAATGGAACATACAAATCTGGTGTGAAATGTTCAGTTGGGCCAACCCCGTATCACTTCAGTGTTTGCAGATATGAAGGTTTAGAGCGGTGGCCAGTAACCGAAAGGTTGCTGGTTCACATCCACGAGCTGACTAAGTGAAAAATGACACCTCTGCCAATGTGCCCTTGAGCAAGGCATTTACCCCTAGTTCTGGATAAGAGTGTCTGCTAAATGACTAAAATGCCATGTCAAGAGAGTCTATTAAATATGACTGCAGACACACAAATCAATGCTGCTAATATGTTTATTAGATGGTGATGGCTAAATCTTTCTAATTCTTCTTGCAAAAATCACAGCCCTTGAACGGTTTCGAGATGGCTCTGGAAATGGCCCGAACACCCTGACCAACAGGGATATTTACGGGACTCCTGTGCAGGTGCTGGTGGCAGGTCGTCCTCAGGTTGGGGAATGAATGGGACAGCATGATCATCATCTGTGATAAGAGAACATTGCAGGATCAGAATTGAACATATCAAATGTACTTTCCTTCTCTCCAACCACAGCACAAACAAATGGTAATACATCAGAATGACAGAATCTACGATTTTGACCTTGGGAAATGTGAAAGTCGCTACAATGTTTGCCTGACAGCTCGTCAAACTCAGTGGCCTTGATCAGAGAAAGCATTATGGATGGATTAATACATCTCAGCATTAAACTCAGTAAAGCTGCATTCACTCTGACCACAGGCCACATCTTGGCAATGCATCAAAATCAAATGATCATCATTGTGTGTCGCTTCACCCAGCGCAACTCGAGAGGTGCTGAAACGCTGCGAGGGCAGCTCCTTTTGAGCGGGGTGGCTCTCTGGTTCCACTCTGCTCTTGAACACCTGTTGCCGAGTAAATTCATCCTTCCATTAGACGTCCCACAATGTCTCACTCTGACCCCATTAGCTTTGAATTCTATTTTAGCCGTAATGACGGGAAAAACCCCAAACATGGAGCTCCATACCTTGATCTTGACCGTTGGCAACTTTGGGCAGTAACTGAACCTCCGGCCCTGGCTCTTCTTCTTCACTCTGGCAGAGGGGACGTGACGAGTCTCTGTATCAGCAACAGCTGTAGAAGTGCACTTCACAGGCAATGCGGTGTCAGGGCGGTTGGCATGGAGCTCAGCAAGAACGTCACTGGAGGCCTGGCTAGTGCCTGACCTGTGGGTACTTGTGGCCTGGAAGAGATTTCTCTTTGATTTGGGCAGAAGAATATCTGGGGGCAGAAGAGATAAAATAGTTATGTTGTGTATATTTTACAATAATACACAATCTTGAAAATCCAATGAACACAATTGCAATAAAACTATTAAGCTCATGAGTGAATCCTACATGACACGAGAGTTGGCATGGTCACAGTTGTAAATGAGAACTTGTCCTCATCTGGTTTACCTGGTTAAATAAAGGTGGAAAAAAAAAATCAAAAAAAAAAATCAATTTAGTGCATATTACAAAATAAAATAAATGAAAAGTGGTCATTTTCCCCACCACGCAAGAGGTCGCAGCTGACACATCATCGGTCAGCGTGTCCATCGCCTGGCCAGTCACCGCCATACAAACCTGAGAGGTTTTAGATGAGACATCCTGGTAGATGTCACGGACCGACATCACATGAAGATGATCCTCTTCACCCACATCAGGCTCATCATCTTCTAGCCTGTTCAGAATGGAGTCAAACATCTCCATGGCAACCTGCCACTCTTCGGTCATCTGCTCACCCCACAGATGAGTGCTCTGAGGCAGCTTCTCCGGCCTTGATCACATTCAGAACCTTGCTGAGGATCTTCTTGGCGCTGTGTCTGACTGACTCCTGGCTGACTGCAACTGTTGGGTCTTTGAGGTCATTGTTGGTAGACACTTCCATGTCCTGGATTTTGTCAGCAGTTAAATGGGTATCCTGGTGGTCCCGCTCATTGGTGAGGTGGCAACCAGTGTACAAAGTCTTCAGCTCGTTCACAGCTGTGCTGTAAAGTTTCTGGGACGATAACTGGACCTGTTCCCAGAACTTGATCCTACCTGCCCTCCTCACCTCAATTGCCTCGTTTAAGTCCACTAGAAGGGACTCAAGAATGCTAGTTGAGGCCTCAGCAATGTTCCTTGAGGAGACGTGGGCTGAAAGGATGTCCATGGTCAAAGAAGCATCTCTTATGACCTGAGTCACTACCCCTTGGGCCTTGGCAGAGTATTCTGCCATTAGGTTGTCGGTCTGAAGGTCAGCAGGATGCTGCTTTTCCCCCTGTGTGGTCACATCCTGTGCAGTGAGTGGACGGCTTAGAATAATTGTTTCCTGAATCCTCTCTGATGGTGGGAATGGACAATCAATGAGCAGGGAGTGGTAGATGGCAGTGGAGGATATGTCTGGGTGTTCTCTCACAGCCTCCGGCTCCATGATTGCTGAGGGGCCCTGGAGCATCTCACCAATTTCCAGATCGCTGATGCTCTCGACACTCGACACTAGACGTGCTAGAAGGTTTCTAGACATCTGGCATGGAACAAAGGACTCGTCTGAGTTGTTGTCAAGCTCTGTTTTTATCACTTGCAGGGCAGTTCTGACTGACACTGCTGACCGGACACAGAGCATCCTCAGGTCGGAGTGGGAGCGAGGCAGAGGTGAGTGGTTCGAGGGACCACTGCTGCCCTGTGAGTATCTGGATCCCCCCTCCAGCTCAAACTCAGACATGGATGCCTTGAGTTTGGCTGCAGCTTTCCGGACCATGTCCCTTGCCACACCATCAATGTCGAGGCCTTCAATCCCTGTCCGGGAGCCAGCGCTCTGGGACCTGGAAAATGCCTCGTTCTCTAGATAACCAAGGGCATCCAGGGTATCATCGACCACCAAATCCACCAAATCATTGGACATGGCAGTGATTCTGTGACCTAGCTGGATATTCTGTTCTGTCAGCGACCAATCCCACAGGGATCCACCGTACATTTCAGCCATTTTCATCTCGACGGCCCTGTTGATCTTTGCCAGAGACAGGTTCAGCAGGTGGTCGCTTCCTGACTGTCTGACTGACATCCTGGTCTCCGTTCTCTGGACCACCAGACTCTGCACCTTGGCCGACACCGCTGACAGGAAGTAGGACACCCGCACCTCATGTCCTGTCTGAGCGTCGCTCTTTCCCCTTTGGATGCTGCTGATGGTTGCAACAATGACCTGACCTGCCAGTCGTCCTAGCTCTCTCTCAATCTCCTTAGCGGACTTTACAGACAGCCAAGTGAGCGCCATCTGTCCCATAGTATGGCCATTCATTGTGGTTGTGATTGTCCCAGCATCTGCTCAGCAAACTGACTGCTCGGTGAGCTGATGCTGGTGGAAGGAGCTTCGGCTCCCTGACTGGCACCTCCTATCAGCATGAGCTGGGCTAGTCTGGCGTTGATCTGCTTGAAGATGATCTCCACAATGGCCATGATCAGCCTGGTGTCCGCAGACAGAATAATAGGCCTCATCTTCTTTGGTCTCCTCTGGATGGATGGCAGTATGACCTCACTCAGGTACCTGCGGGCGTCTCTGTGAACCTGACTGAAGATAAAGTTGTGAGACAGTCCGAACACAGACCTCAGGGGGTCTGAGCGGGGTCTGTCCCAATCCTCTCTATCTCCGTTCTCAGATGCTGAGGAATATCTTCTTGGGTTGTCATCTTCTTCCTCATTTCCCAAAGTCTCCTCTGACCTGAAGAGCACCCCACAACAAAGATATGGTAACAACGACAATAACAAACCTTTCTGGACACAAACACTGCTTTAAAACATTATTTAAAAGAATCAACTAAAGTCATACAGATGCAGGATCTTAATTTGATCACCCTGTTGCAGGAGAACTTTCCTGCAATGTAGGAAATGTAAAACGTATAGTGTATTTGAGGTTTTAAAAGGCTTCTGAAGTCCACTTTGACATTTCAGACTAGATTTTTTTCCCTTACGAATAATGTATCAACCCCTTCAAAAATGTCCATTAATTATAATCCAGATATTAATTCACATTTCCTAATGCTGCAGGATTATTTTCCTGCTGTAGCAAACGTAAGTTCCTACATCTGTATTCAGTGGAAATAAATCATTTTAGAGAAGTCATTATTTATACACATGTATGAAGTTAAGGAATTAACTGTTCCAACCATTATGGGGAGGAATAAGCTACAGGGGGGTACATACGAAAGGGGGGAGGGGAAGGGAGTTGGGTTCCGTGTCCTGGCACCAGTTCTAGGGCTGGTGACCTCGCTTGGCCCATGACTTGGCCCAAGGTTGAATCTGACGCTGCGGCATATGGAGGCCGCTTCCAAATCTGCTTCATTGATTACGACTGAAGACCAGGAGGAGGAAGTTGATGATGATGATGATGGTGTCCAGGGCAAATGCCTGTACATGATGAGATCAAGGGCAGGGACCACCACTGTTGAAGAGTCCTCCTTCACCCATGACACGATGTTCTTGCACTTAGCATGAGCCTCAACTATGGTGGACTGTAATGTAAAAAGAATAGCCGGGAAAGATTGTTCTAAAATTGAACATTCAATTAAATCCACCGTCTGTCTACATTGTGATGTCTTTATTATCTAACCTGAATGCCACAACTTATTAAATAAAGTTATTCTATTCAACTTCCTCCGACCTTGTTGTTGAGATATAAAGCCTGCTCACCCAGGTTCCCATTGTCTAGACTCAAAGTGCTGACTCGCCAGCTCCTGGTACATTTACTGTAGTATTGTAATAGAATATCTATGCCAGGGATCGGCAACTTTTATGGGCGTGGGGCCCAAAAAATCTGAACTCATCATGAGGGGCCGCAGTGGCTCGCGGGTCTTCATTCCCACATCCATACCCACACATGTAGTCTGAGTCGGCCCTTGCGTTTTGGGGGCCCCAAGCAACATTTTGTTGGGGCCTGCCCCCCACTCTGCCAGCAAATGATTTTAGCGGATCCCCTCTTGACAGTGGAGAGACAAAATTGAAGTTTTAGGGTTAATTTCCTGCAATTCTGCACATTTTGCCATGTGGCATAGAGAAAATGTTGCCGTTTTAAAGCAAGTTTGCTGCAATTCTACACATTTTACCCTGGGGCAGAGAGAACATTTTGAAATTGTAGAACTACTTTCATATAATTCTACTCATTTGATATCTGAGTGAGCGTGACTAACAAAATCAATGCCCCCTCCCCATTGCCCCCTCCCCATTCGACCATGATTACTACAAATTTAGATAGCTGGCCGCTAGACTAACTTACCCCCCAAAAAATGTTTTAGCTGACATGGGCTAATTGAGTGACTGTCAGTGACTGACATAGCAAGAGAAAAACTGCTGATGCAAAACCAAAATTGAAAACGGCACCTTGTGTATTCTACTATTCTAACTCTCAACAATAAGTTGAGACCCTGACTGAGTTCCATTCTTTTTTTTAATTGATCCGCGGGCTTACAAAAGGGGATCCACGGCCACCAGTTGCCCATCCCTGATCTAGACTGCATCCCAAATGGCACCCTATTCCCTATATAGTGCCCTGCTTTTGACCAGGGCCCATAGAGTTCTGATCAAAGGTAGGGCATATATTTGGAAAATGGCACCATTTGGGATGCTCCCATAGTCTATTTTACCGTCTCCCTGATGTTAGAAAATTCCAGCGCTAACTCTAACTCACCCTTTCATGCATATTCTCAGTCGAAAGAATCCATTGCCTGCAAAAGGGATAAATAGATGAGTACTGTTAATTATTAAAACTATCTAACCCTTGACCTCTACGGGACTAGCCTATATACATGTACACCACAAACACACCCTCTGATTGGTTCTTTGGTCAGTTGCAGAACACACAGTATAGAGAATAGGAGGTAAGTATGGGGAAGACAAAGAGCTACCTACTTCTCATTCATCTCCTCCCCTGAGAATTCGAGTTCTGAGGAGGAGCTTCTCCGGGCCAAGGACAGGTTGTAATGAAAAGTCTGCTGTGGCTCCCATGTGTTAGATGGGCCGGCTAAGTCCTGATCAGCCTCCTGCATCTCACTCTCTGCTTCAGTCTCCTGTGACTGAGATGGGCCGGCTGACTCTGGATCAGCCTCCTGCATCTCTCTCTCTGCTTCAGTCTCCTCTGACTGAGATGGTCCGGCTGACTCTGGATCAGCCTCCTGCATCTCTCTCTCTGCTTCAGTCTCCTGTGACTGAGATGGTCCGGCTGACTCTGGATCAGCCTCCTGCATCTCTCTCTCTGCTTCAGTCTCCTGTGACTGAGATGGGCCGGCTGACTCTGGATCAGCCTCCTGCATCTCTCTCTCTGCTTCAGTCTCCTCTGACTGAGATGGTCCGGCTGACTCTGGATCAGCCTCCTGCATCTCTCTCTGAGATTTTACATATCACCTTTCTCAACTCTCATTAATTAGCCTACATTATTTATCACTATATATCACCTTGGCGATCACCTTTACCCAATTACTCACTATTTCTGAATTTGGCAGATGGCAAGACTTATCTTGCCTTTCAAAATGTTTAATATAAAAAATATACATCTCTATTTAAAAAATCTGAAAAACAAAGCCTACCTCCACTTCTTTCTTCTCCATATTATCTCCAGTTGTATCACATATTAATGCTTTAAAAAATTATGATACAATTACATTGCAATAAAATGCGGGATAATACATTTTCAACCACCAACGACACCAACTTGATGACTGAATGAAGAGTCAAATGTTATCTGATCTGTTTCGAACGTGATCACGTATGACGTAATAGATATACATCGCAGACGTAATTGTGCGGTAACTGCAACAGTCAGCAGGTAGCGGCAAAATCAACAATGAAAACAACAGATACCAGACTAGACCACTGAGCGTTACACACCATTACAGTCAAATCAATTCTGCCTCATAAAAAATAAAAATCGGCCACCACAAGCAGACTTCATCCAAAATATGTAAAGGAAAATTGTTTCAAAGTGTGTTTGTAAAATGTAAGGCTCTGATATATATTTACACCTACGCCTGTTTCTTTGATAAAAAACAAGCAAACAAACATGTACACCCACTTAAAAAACACACCCACCCTTTGCAACAGATACCATTTTGGTTAATAATAATAATAATTAGTCTGCTGATATCAACCTTTGGTGTTGCTATGCTATATAATTAGCACTTCCCAATGTCTAGACTCGAATATTTGACAGCACATGTCGATATCACCATTAACTGTTGTGTGGCGCTAGAATGCACAAAAGAACATGGGTGATTAAAAGCAGGCAACATGTCAATCAATTTTTGACCTCATCCAAGCCCCACCCATTCACTGGGCAGCCTTTATAAACTAGCTCTCATCATCATCTCAGCCTTACTGATTTTGTCTCTGTCTTGAACGGTTTGTGTCCAGGGTCTTCTGTCAGTCTCAACATCGTAACTTTAAAGGTATGCTGCTTGAATGGTGGTGTTACAACTCCCTTCATTTTGCATTATGTCATAGCATTGTGTTTTCACGCATCTCACGCTTGCGGTTCTATTCATTTCATGTTTTTAGGAAGTTGGTGGATCCGTGTCGGTTGTGTTTTGCCTTTGCAGTGACTAGCTAACATGCCACGTAACGGCGTGGTGTTTTGCCCGTTTATACCTAACTAACGTTAGCTAGTTAATTGATATACATTGAGTGACTCTTTTAAAGTTAAGTCTCATCCTAATAGTAAACCAATGACTTGGAGTAGTTATAGCATGCTTAACGATAGTTAATTAGTTGAATGTAACGCGGTAACTCCGGGTGCTGTGCATTTCAGTTTCACCGGACGTGACTGGCTTACGGGGTGACAACTGCTAATTCACATGGCTAACTAGTTAAGCCTTGCGGGTTACCATAAGCCAATTATTTGTCCCTCTCGTGTTACTATAAGCTCACTTGTAGGTGGCAAGTACTTGACAATTCTACTTTAATCTACTTGGAATTTATTTCGATTAAAGACCGTGGAAAGCCGGGCCATGTGGCATCTGATCTGTACCAAATATGGCCGCTTGCTTTAAACAATGGGATGTACTCAAGTTCATGGCGCTAACGTCCTTAGCTCGCTTTGAAAAAGTATATTAATGCCGTGTAACACTCGGATCTGTATTTAATCGGGACGTAGCGAGTTAACTAGTTACTTTTCGTGGTTTGCTGTCATTCAAACGGTGGGAGAATTTAACAATCAGCCCATCGCGATGTAAAAATGCTAACTAATGTATTGCCAAGCTTGCAAATATGTGCACAATTCGACTGGGTCCGGCGCAGGGTGTGGTTGTGATTTGATTAGATGACTCGTTTATAGTTTGAATGCTGTTAAGTCGGTGTAGGTTTTGAATATTATTATTTTAAAAAGCTCAATGAAATGACGTTTGAACCAGACAGTTTAACACTGCTGCAGCATCTGGCTGCAGTTCAGTGTAGTGAACTGTACTTTCTATAGATATAAACATAACTATACTAAAGCCTGAGTTCACTTTGCACAACAGTAACTAAGCTACAGTACCAGTAAAAAATGTATTGTTTGCCCGTGTATGAAACATCAGGCAAATCCCCGCCTTATCTTAGCTCATTGGTCACCATAGCAGCACCCACCCGTAGTCTGCGCTCCAGCAGGTATATCTCACTGGTCATTCCCAAAGCCAACACCTCCTTTGGCCGCCATTCCTTCCAGTTCAAATCAAATCAAATTTTATTGGTCACATGCGCCGAATACAACAGGTGCAGACATTGCAGTGAAATGCTTACTTACAGCCCTTAACCAACAGTGCATTTATTTTAAACAAAAAAAGTAAGAATAAAACAACAACAACAAAAAAGTGTTGAGAAAAAAAGAGCAGAAGTAAAATAAAGTGACAGTAGGGAGGCTATATATACAGTAAAATAAAGTGACAGTAGGGAGGCTATATATACAGGGGGTACCATAGCAGAGTCAATGTGCGGGGCAACTGCTAGTTGAGGTAATATGTACATGTGGGTAGAGTTAAAGTGACTATGCATAAATACTTAACAGAGTAGCAGCAGCGTAAAAGGATGGGGTGGGGGCAGTGCAAATAGTCTGGGTAGCCATGATTAGCTGTTCAGGAGTCTTATGGCTTGGGGGTAGAAGCTGTTGAGAAGTCTTTTGGACCTAGACTTGGCACTCCGGTACCGCTTGCCGTGCGGTAGCAGAGAGAACAGTCTATGACTAGGGTGGCTGGAGTCTTTGACAATTTTGAGGGCCTTCCTCTGCTGCCAATGACTGGAACGAATTGCAAAAATCTCTGAAGCTGGAGACTCTTATCTCCCTCAATAACTTTAAGCATCAGTTGTCAGAGCACCTTACCGATCACTGCACCTGTACACAGCCCATCTGAAATTAGCCCACCCAACTACCTCATCCCTATATTGTTATTTATTTTGCTCTTTTGCACCCCAGTATCTCTATTTGCACAATCTCTTGCACATCTAGCATTCCAGTGTTAATACTATTGTAATTATTCTGCACTATAGCCTATTTATTGCCTTACCTCCATAACTTGCTACATTTGCACACACTGTATATATATTTTCTGTTGTATTTCTGACTATGTTTTTTACCCCATATGTAACTCTGTTTTTTTTATTGCACTGCTTTGCTTTATCTTGGCCAGGTCGCAGTTGTAAATGAGAACCTGTTCTCAACTGGCTTACCTGGTTAAATAAAGGTGAAATAATTTAAAAAATAAATAAATTGGCAACGAAAGCAAATTGTTCATACTAAATACCCCATAGGCATGGAATGGGCATGTGGGAATACTTTCCGCAGGATGGGTGATAAGAATAGAATTGTGCTGTCCTTGCCCACTTTCCCACTAGCCACAGTACATCTGTTCACTCCATAGCAGTCTAGGTGACATTGAAGAGCTGTCAACTGGCAGTACATTGGTCAAAGGTTGTGCAGAGTGGCCTGGCTTACTCCAGCTAATTCAACAATTTCAGTTTATGGGGGATTTGGATTGCCAAGACCACAAATTAGGCTGTTTTTCCATTAATGTGCATTTCACTGATGGCCCACTGCCATTTCAGTCACTCAATATCTATCCTCCTGTGTTGCAGCACCATGTCTAACACCGAACGTACCTTCATTGCCATCAAGCCTGATGGTGTCCAGAGGGGGCTTGTGGGAGATATCATTAAGGGCTTTGAGCAGAGGGGCTTGTGGCCATGAAGATGATCCAGGTATGTGAATAACTGAATCTGTTCAGAGGCGCTTCTAGTAGGGTTCAATGGCATTTAACTGCTTAATATTGACCTGAGTTTTTTTGTGTGATTGCAGGCGTCTGAGGACCTTGTCAAGCAGCACTACATTGACCTGAAGGCCATGCCCTTCTATGGCGGCCTTTGCTCATTCATGCATTCTGGTCCAGTTGTTGCCATGGTAACTATCCTCCCCATGCATGCACTACGCACAGCCCGTTTCAAAATGCTGGCTCATTGCTAGATTCATAGTGGCTCACTGCTAATGCCACCCTGGACACTATACTTCAGGTTCTCTTGAGCGGTGCTTGCGATATAATTAATCGTTACTCCTTATAGTCCAAGGACCTTACAAGTTCTGTTTAAATGCAAATTGGCTCTGGAAGCCAAAACAGGCAAATACTCCATTTAAACGTGAATCAATTCTCATTTGCGGTACGTTGCTAGAAACATTGGGTGTAAAGAGGGAAATGGACACCATGAATCCATGCAAGTCACGTACCACAGCAAGGAATTTTGACTCCCAAAGTGAACAATGGTAAACGAATAAACTGTGGAAAATGCGATGATTATGCACAATTCTGTGTCTGGTTTTTCAGAATGCTCTTCACTCTTGTCAATTGATATTTCTGGTCCTGCAGCATTTTTAAATTGCTATAGGCTACTCTGGATCCTGTTACAAAAATTGTTGACACACAAACTTACCTTGTATCTATTTTTCTTCTGGGTGCTTTCTTCTGCAATGGAGTTGAAAGAATGAATGAGTCTGTGACTGTCCTACAAAGCTGCTGTCACCACTGCCAAAAAAGGTACTTCCAGCCAGTCAGGTATATGTGTGATTGTGCATGGGTGTGTTGTGAAGGGGAGTTGACAGCAGCTTGCACAGTGGTCAGGTGAGTTGGTGAAACAACTACAGTGCCCTCAAAGTATTCACACCCCTTGACTTTTTCCACATTTTGTTATTACATTTAGATTTTGTCACTGATCTACACACAATACCCCATCATGTCAAAGTGGAATTATGTTTTTAGAAATGTTTACAAATTAATAAAAATGGAAAGGTGAAATGCCATGAGTCAATAAGTATTCAACCCCTTTGTTTTGGCAAGCCTAAATTACTTCAGGAGTAAAAATTTGCTTAACAAGTCAGATAAGTTGCATGGACTAACTGTGTGCAATAATGGTGTTTAACATGATTTTTTTAATGACTACCCCATCTCTGTACCCCACACATACAATTTATCTGTAAGGTCTCTCAGTCAAGCAGGGTGGTGGCGGCATCATGTTTTGGGTATGCTTGTCATCGGCAGGGACAAGGGAGTTTTTTAGGATAAAAATAAAAGGAATAGGGCTAAGAACAGGCAAAATCCTGAAGGAAAACCTGTTTCAGTCTGCTTTCCTACAGACACTGGGAGACAAATCCACCTTTCAGGAGGACAATAACCTGAAACGCAAGGCCAAATATACACGGAGTATACCAAACATTAGGAACATCTTCTATGGCAAGACTTGAAAATGGCTATCTAGCAATAATCAACAACCAGCTTGAAGAATATTTTAAAGAATAATGGGTAAATATTGTACAATCCTGGTTTGTAAAGCTCTTAGAGACTTACCCAGAAAGACAGCTGTAATCGCTGCCAAAGTTGATTCTAACATGCATTGACTCAGGGGGTTGAATACTTAACTAATCAAAATATTTGTATTTTATTTTCCATTAATTAAAAAAAAAAGTAGAATTTTTGTGCCACTTTGTAACAACAAAATGTGGAAAAAGTCAAGGGGTGTGAATACTTTTTGAAGGCACTGTATTTCTCCTTTAACATGCGTGTGAAAGAGACATACTGTGTAAGTAGATATTGCTAATTAGTGTAGATCATTTTGTTACTAGCACATATATTATATTCATAAGAGATAGATTAAGGAGTTTGTGGTTATTTTGAGAGGTTCACCAACTACACAGCTGTAACCTGCTGCTGAAATCGCAAATCTGTAAATTAGTCAGACAGACCAGAGAATAGATAGAATCTGTGTTGATCCTAAACCTAAACACAAATTACCATTCATTTCACAACTGCAGCTATTTTTCCATGTCTGATCTGCAGGGCAAATATATTTATTTTTGACTCTCAAGACACCCTCATGAGAACAAAAACTAAGTAAAATGCTGATGAGGCCCATATATGCACTTCCCACCCGTTATAGTTGCTGTTGGTTTCTGCATTAGGGGGACTACAGGGGACAACTCTTTGTTTGTTTGGTGTTAAGGTTCATTCATCATAAAGACATTTCTCCAGCCTATTATATTACAGGAGTACCTCAGGACAGACCAAAACAATAAATGTGATAAAGATGCACTGAAACACGAGGAGAGAGAAATGATTTGGCTGAATGCAGATCCAAACGCCTTATGAGGAGAAATGTAGGTGTTGGAATGCTACCTATCCTGACTAGACGCTCTTAAAGGAGGATCTAAAGTATGTAACACATGGTGCTGTGACTGTCATTCATCTGGAGTCTGTAGGTGTGTTTCTCTCAAAGCTGTGGCTCAGCAGGGAGGGAGGTCCCTTTGGTGCAGTAAAAAATAAAGCAGTCAATTTCACAGTGCGAATGGCACCATCAAGCAAACTGTTCTATGAGCCATAATGGGAGCATGAATGCAAAGTAAGGGTTCATATTAGCTTCACTTTCTGATGTGTCTGTCTGGCCTGGGTCTTGTTCTGCTGATAAACTGGGTCAGATAGGCTGTGCCTTCAGAAAGTATTCATACCCCTTGACTTGATTTCCCCCCCTCAGTTTGGTCAGAGGTCCAGCTCTAGGCAGTCTGGGTAGTTCCATATTTATAGAGACCAATGTGCTCTTGGAAACTTTCAACACTCTAGAAATTGTTTTATACCATTCCCCAGATATGCCTTGTCACAATTCTACCTCGGAGATCTATGGACAGTTCCATGGACTTCATGGTATAGTTTCTGCTCTTCAAAAAGAAAAGGAAAGCCGCACACTCTAGGAGCTCAGATGCAATAATGTAATATCTTAATAACCAACGTTTCGACAGACAAGCTGTCTTCATCAGGGTATAATGACAAACACTGCGGGTCACTGGTTTATATAGTGTGAAAGGACACACGCAGGTGTCTGTAATCATGGCCGGGTGTGGCCTAATAGCATTGGCCAATTCACAGATAAAAACAACATACAAAAAACATGGATAGCATATGATCATAGATACTTAGCTACATAGGCCCACAACATTTACAATGAATAGCAAAATCACAAGAATGGCTTCAAATCAAAGTCTACGTTGAGACCGAAGGGAGCAAGGGTCTGCTCTGACATGCACTATCAACTGTGGGACCTCAAATAGACAGGTGTGTTTATTTCTAAATCATGTCCAAACAATGGAATTGGCCACAGGTGGACTCCAATCAAGTTGTAGCAACAGCTCAAGGATGATCAAAGGAAATTGGATGCAACTGAGTGCAATTGGGAGGGTCATAGCAAAGGGGTGTGAATACTTGTGTAAATTAGATATTGCTGCATTTAATTTTAAATACATTTGCATATATTTCAAAAACATGTTTTCACTTTGTCATTATGGGGTATTGT
This sequence comes from Coregonus clupeaformis, assembly GCF_020615455.1. Taxonomy (NCBI): domain Eukaryota; kingdom Metazoa; phylum Chordata; class Actinopteri; order Salmoniformes; family Salmonidae; genus Coregonus; species Coregonus clupeaformis. The sequence continues at coordinate 5,215 of NW_025538011.1, read as the reverse complement.
GTGTAGATTGGTGAGAAAAAAATACATATTTAACCAATTTTGAATTTAGGCTGTAACAACAAAATGGGGAATAAGTCAAGGGGTTATGAATACTTTCTTCATGCACTGTACGTTAAGTATTTAATCCAAAGTTGTGTGAAGCTGGTCAATTTTACACACTATCAGATATAGAGGAGCGCCTTCCTCATAAAATGGCAGCTTTAGTCAAGATGGAATTCACAGTGAATAGTTCTAATCCATTGTTGTGGCTGGTAACAAACAGATTATCAGGTCAACAGAGTAGACTACAAGTTTGACAGCTTTTCTATACTAGTTTAAGCATTATAGTCAATCTATAATGTTATTGTTCTCTGCGAAACAGAACAAATATAATAGCCAAGAATCAAGGAAATTAAGTTGTATTTTATCCATTACACAAACATTTGTAAAACCCTAAAAGTAGACAGAAAGAAATATACAGGATGTGCATTCTGAAAACAGAATATAATTGCTCAAATTAAGCGGAAAAAACAGGACAACGAAGACATGGTCTCTTGCTGTGAATAAATAATTCCTCAAGTCAAGTCCTTTTCATGGTAAAATGTCTTCTTGAAGACAATGCTAGTTGTATTGAGGGAGCTTGGTGTCTTGATCCCGTTTGTGATGCTCTTCTTCAAAAGTCTTTGTAATGCAACAACCTGAAATGTAGTAGAGAAAAATCTACCAAATTAATATTATTCAAATATCTTTCTTAGATGTATTTATTTGTATCAAAAAAATCACCCAGTGTTGATTTTATTTTCTGCTTTCCGAAAATAAAATATTCAGGAAAAACAAGACTCGCCTGAAGAGAGGGGCATGGCCCTTGTTGTTGGCCAGGGAGAAGAAGCCGCTGTTTGGGGAGAAGTCCAGGCAGTGGGCCTGTAAATGGTTTTCTCTGGAACATGGGGAAGTTCGAGAACACTGTGAAGCTGGGGATATGAACCTGAAATGATAAGGGTAGACACATTGATGACAGTAAAAGAGAGACATGGTTTTACTTCATTTAAAATCAATTCAAACTTTATTCATATCCAAGTCATGCTTTAAGAAAACCTCTTATATACATTATAGCTGTAATGACGACAAAGACAACATTACGTTGGTTTGTGTGGTGAGAGACTGATCAATCGGGCAGCCGCTCGTCAGCCCTGGAGGCGATGGCCAGGATCTCGGAGGTGGGGTTGAAGCGGAGAGAGGTGGCAGAGGTCACCAGGTTCATGATGGCCTTCAGAGGCTTGGGGTTGTTCTGCCGCATACACACCTCCTGGGAGTACACGTTCACCACACCTGCCGCTGACCTGAGATAATAGAAATGGTAGAAAATGTATGTGAAAAACTTGAGTGTGCTACAGGTATCCTAGGTATTTCTATATAAAAAAATGTAATTGGGTCGTTCCACGAAATGGGTGCCTTTTGATATTTTAAGTAGAAATTGTGTACAAATTTTAAAAGCCTGTTATATTAAATGACATGTCCTTTAACATAGACCACATTATATGAATAAAGACTTGCTAAAGTGCCAACATTTCTGCATTATGACATGTCCCTTCGTCAACCATGTGTCACCTCTAGGAAGATTTTAACCCACTTAACCCCAACATTTCTCCAAGTTTCACCATCATTGTACAGCCCTTGTTATTTTGTTGCTTTGACAAAGTCATTTCTGAAGATGATTTATTTAATGTTATTAATTTACGTCTGTCCCTCATTTTAAGATCAACCATGTTACTTGAACTGAATTCTCGTTTTAATAAAATGAAACTATTCCTTTTTAATATTTCCCCCCCAAAAAACATAGAACATCTAACAGTCAAATCGTAGAGTAAAAGCAGGTGAACTGGTTCTACTCTTTTTGGCCATTTTCTGGTGTTTTGTGGTGGAAAACTGAGTGGGTCGAGCATAACACGTCAACCCTGTAATCCATAGATAGACAGGCTAGTCATTTTCTAACTTAATTTTTTTTGTGAAGATTGCATTTAATTAAGACTTCCTGTTGCACAAAACAAGATTCCATTCCCCCTGTCACCATGAAATGTATGGCTGATTAAAGATGAAATCATCAACCCTGTTATGCTCAACCCTGTTACTTTATTTGGCACTTAATAGGCACTTACTATAATTGTTTTATTTAACCTCTTAAAAGTGGGAAAACATGTTTTTTATTAAGTTGAATGTGCTCTTTATGACAATTTAAAAATTTGTTACACTTCTTAAAAAGGCACCTAATTGGTGGAACAACCCAATTATCCTGAAGGTTTTGTGACAGAATCATGCATAAAATCTAAAAAAGACATCTGAAGTAAGACAAACAGGACAATACAAACATTGCAATGGTTTGATCACAAAACGACAGAGTCAATCGCTGCTGAATCATATCAGCAAGGAAATGGATGAATGAATAAATGAGCTACACACCAACAACCTTATGAAAACAAAATGGCTGACTCACCCGCAGGCCAGATACTGTCCGTTCCTGGATGCAGCTATGGAGGTCCCACTCACACAGCCATCATCTGTGAACCTGTTCAGGCATTTACTGCTCCTCATGTCCCATATGTACACCTCACCCTCCTCTGCAACATCAAAAAGGTTTAGTACATACAGGTACCCATGTACAGCTTTAAAAGTGCAATATGCAGAAATCGCTCCGCCATTTCCTTTTTGCTAAAATGCTAGTGACAAAACAAGCAGTGGTCGCCAATGCAGTGGTCACTTTTGAGTCGAAATGCAAGCCACATTTTTTTTTTTTAACATGACAAAAAACACAAGCCTATATATGAAACATTAACCAATTAAAAATTGTTCTGTAGCAATGAGGTTTGTAGTAGGCTATAGGCCCAATACATTATCACTGAATATTGGCTATGCTTGAACTGCCCTGCCAATGTTGTTCTTCTCAGATCTGTTTGAAATTATATTTCAAAATTGTAGGTATATGATCACACTGGTAGCAGATCATTTGCTGTATTACTTAGGCACAGCTGAGTGAGCATAATCATTTGCTTTTATTTATTTTACTGGACTGATGGCCTGCATCTGATGATCACTCTGAGGGAAGGAGAGAGCAGCGGTGAGGCCTCTCACCAGAAAAGGGGACACAGTCTTCCAGCTGATGGAGAAACTCAAGTCGCACTGCATTATTTCTGCCTCATGCACCAATTCATGTTGTTATACGATGGCCAGTTAAAGTGAAATATTCTCGATATAAAAAAGAGTCACGCCACTAATAACACTTTGCTATACTGGTTGTAGTGTGTGAGTGGAAGTAGGGGAGAATGCGCATCGACAGTGCTGAATAACAACTTAAACTTACTCATAAAAACAGCGTAGCGGCTGCTGTATTCGTTGAGTCTCTCTCAAGTCATGGTTTTAAAATTAAGACATTTCACAGTATCAACTTTGCTGTGCGCTCGAGGCTTCTTTTTTACAGTCTATGGCTCGAGGGAAACTGTGCAGACACAGTGATCTGAGCTATCTGATTGGCCAGCGGTAGGCCTATATTTCTCTCTGGGCCTGCCGGGTAAGTGAGTTCTACCTTCAGACACATGACATTTTTCAAAACGGGAACACTTTGCCTTCCCAGTGCTAGGCTGCCAATCAAGTGCCCCTACCGTCAACTGCACAAAACAAACACATAAAATAGGAACACAAGGCTTTATCGTTGTTTCTATACAGAAATGTTTGGTGACCGACTAGGAATACCTTGAAGATTGACTGGTTGGTGACCACTGGTGTAGAGAACCATTGTATCATCTGAACCGCTGTTAAATATATTTTCCATAAACAAAAAATATTGTATTTTCAGCTGTTTGAAGTTGGTGTACAAAACCGAAAGTAAAAGACACAAAAACAAATCTACCGCTTCTTAGACTTGCTTTCAAAGAAGAGTGACGAGATATATAACTCACATTTCTGTGAATTTGGTCAGGTCGCGCCAAAAGTTACATATTGCAGCTTTAACTAAAATCATCTAAAAAAAAGGCTTTTAGGGATGTGATTGGGATGTGGCTGTGTGCTTTTAGACCAGGGTAAAACTCCACCAGAATTGGTGAATACTTTGCTGCCGTCGGGGTGAAAGACTTACTCCCGTAATGTTTCCGTTGATCTTCAGAGCTTTTCACTACCTCCTTTGTCTGAAAAAAACAAAATCAATGAGAAAATACTGACATTTATGCAATGCATGTGGTTGTCAGCATCATTTTTCATTATGAAGCTTTACCGTTAGTTCCAAGTCATGGTGTTTGGTTTTACAAGCACACTTTCGCTGATCCAAAATGGATTCTTATGTTTGATCCATTTTGGATGTGTGTTATGTCAGGTATTTGCCATCCAATCACCTACCTTCATTGTTAACACGTGGAGGTATCCGGAGGTGCCAGTGAGAAGGGAGGGATTCTCCATCAGGGGAGACTTCAAACTCTTTCACCCTCTGTTTCCCTCAGACCTGGGGGACAACCATAATTGTTACTGCACTCCAATCACACCCATTTTCAAAAATAATACAGTCTGGCTGAGAATATACAGTGATTTTATCTTTAAAACCCAATCACAGAACACAATAATTTGCTCGTAATAACTAGGCTTGGTCGGTATACCATATTGCCGTATAACAGGGTATTTGGAAATAGCCACAGGATGGATTTCAATAGCGGCCACACAGTTGAAACTTTATTTTCTATACATTTGAATATTTGTAGCTACTTTTAAGTAAATACCTGCAGTCAACTTGTGCAATACATTGGAGATAAAGAAGATGCATGCTTTCTTCATTTCAATGTCATATCATTTTCATTATGAAGCTACCGTTAGTCTCCAAGTCACATGGTGTTTGGTTTACAAGCACACAAATCTACGAGAGACCGGAGCCTTGTGAGTCACTCAATGTTTTGCACTACGTGCCAGGTGATCTAGGGGTGGCAGGTAGCCTGCGGGTGGTGGAGTTACTGGGCCAGTAACCGAAAGGCTGCTGGATCAATCCTCGAAAGGACAAGGCAAAATCTGTCGTCCTTGTCCTTAGCAAGGCAGCAAAACCCACTGTTCCCGGCCGCCGTTGACATGGATGTTGATTAAGGCAGCCCCGCACTTCCTCTGATTCAGAGGGGGTTGGGTTAAATGCAGAAGACACATTTCAGTTGAATACATTCAGTTGTAAAAACTGACTAGGTATCCCCTTTGCCCTAGTTACAATTCACTA